>NW_027477830.1:0-54470 GCF_051020955.1 Megalopta genalis | reverse complement strand
AACAAATGATTTAGCTACAAATACTTGCGATATAAGTGATATAGTTTCAAATGCTGGCGAAATAAACGAGTTGGCTTAAAATCCATGCGAAACACATGTTGTAGCATCAAATCAATGCGATGTAGAAGGCTTTTGCTTTAAATCCATGCGAAAGAAATGCTTTAGCTTCAAATACTTGCGGTATAAGTGATGTAGCTTCAAATGCAGGCGAAATAAACGATTTGGCTTCAAATCCATGCGAAACCCACGATGTAGCTTCAAATCAATGCGATGTAGAAGGTTTAGCTTCAAATCCATGCGAAACAAATGATTTAGCTACAAATACTTGCGATATAAGTGATATAGCTTCAAATGCTGGCGAAATAACCGAGTTGGCTTCAAATCCATGCGAAACACATGTTGTAACATCAAATCATTGCGATGTAGAAGGCATAGCTTCAAATCCATGCGAAAGAAATGTTTTAGCTTCAAATAATTGCGATATAAGTGATGTGGCTTCAAATGCAGGCGAAATAAACGAGTTAGCTTTAACTTCATGCGGAACACATGATGTAGATTCAAATCAATGCGATGTATAAGGTTTAGCTTCAAATCCATGCGAAACAAATGATTTAGCTACAAATACTTGCGATATAAGTGATGTAGCTTCAAATGCTGGCGAAATAAACGAGCTAGCTTCAAATCCATGCGGAACACATGATGTAGCTACAAATCAATGCGATGTATAAGGTTTATCTTCAAATCCATGCGAAACAAATGATTTAGCTACAAATACTTGCGATATAAGTGATATAGCTTCAAATGCTGGCGAAATAAACGATTTTGCTTCAAATCCATGCGAAACCCCTTGATGTAGCTTTAAATCAATGCGATGTAGAAGGTTTAGATTCAAATCCATGCGAAAGAAATGCTTTAGCTTAAAATACTTGCGATATAAGTGATGTAGCTTCAAATGCAGGCGAAATAAACGATTTAGCTTCAAATCCATGCGGAGCACATGATGTAGCTTCTAATCAATGCAATGTGTAAGGTTTATCTTCAAATCAATACGATGTATAAGGTTTAGCTTCAAATCCATGGGAAACAAATGATTTAGCTACAAATACTTGCGATATAAGTTATATAGCTGCAAATGCTGGCGAAGTGAACGAGATAGCTTCAAATCCTTGCGAAACAAATGATTTAGCTACAAATACTTGCGATATAAGTGATATAGCTTCAAATGCTGGCGAAATAAACGAGTTGGCTTCAAATCCATGCGAAATACATGTTGTAACATCAAATCATTGTGATGTAGAAGGATTAGCTTCAAATCCATGCGATAGAAATGCTTTAGCTTCAAATGCAGGCGAAATAATCGAGCTAGCTTCAAATCCGTGCGGAACACATGATGTAGCTACAAATCAATGCGATGTATAAGGTTTATCTTCAAATCCATGCGAAACAAATGATTTAGCTACAAATACTTGCGATATAAGTGATATAGCTTCAAATGCTGGCGAAATAAACGAGTTGGCTTCAAATCAATGCGAAACACATGTTGTAGCATCAAATCAATGCGATGTAGAAGGCTTTTGCTTCAAATCCATGCGAAAGAAATGCTTTAGCTTCAAATACTTGCGATATAAGTGATGTAGCTTCAAATGCAGGCGAAATAAACGAGTTAGCTTCAAATCCTTACGGAACACATGATGTAGCTTCAAATCAATGCGATGTAGATGGTTTAGAATCAAATCCATGCGAAACAAATGATTTAGTTACAAATACTTGCGATATAAGTGATATAGCTTCAAATGCTGGCGAAATAAACGATTTTGCTTCAAATCCATGCGAAACCCCTTGATGTAGCTTTAAATCAATGCGATGTAGAAGGTTTAGATTCAAATCCATGCGAAAGAAATGCTTTAGCTTCAAATACTTGCGGTATAAGTGATGTAGCTTCAAATGCAGGCGAAATAAACGATTTAGCTTCAAATCCATGCGAAACCCACGATGTAGCTTCAAATCAATGCGATGTAGAAGGTTTAGCTTCAAATCCATGCCAAACAAATGATTTAGCTACAAATACTTGCGATATAAGTGATATAGCTTCAAATGCTGGCGAAATAAACGAGTTGGCTTCAAATCCATGCGAAACACATGTTGTAACATCAAATCATTGCGATGTAGATGGTTTAGAATCAAATCCATGCGAAACAAATGATTTAGTTACAAATACTTGCGATATAAGTGATATAGCTTCAAATGCTGGCGAAATAAACGATTTTGCTTCAAATCCATGCGAAACCCCTTGATGTAGCTTTAAATCAATGCGATGTAGAAGGTTTAGATTCAAATCCATGCGAAAGAAATGCTTTAGCTTAAAATACCTGCGATATAAGTGATGTAGCTTCAAATGCAGGCGAAATAAACGATTTAGCTTCAAATCCATGCGGAGAACATGATGTAGCTTCTAATCAATGCAATGTGTAAGGTTTATCTTCAAATCAATACGATGTATAAGGTTTAGCTTCAAATCCATGGGAAACAAATGATTTAGCTACAAATACTTGCGATATAAGTTATATAGCTGCAAATGCTGGCGAAATAAACGAGTTGGCTTCAAATCCATGCGAAACACATGTTGTAACATCAAATGATTGTGATGTAGAAGGCTTAGCTTCAAATCCATGCGATAGAAATGCTTTAGCTTCAAATGCAGGCGAAATAAACGAGCTAGCTTCAAATTCGTGCGGAACACATGATGTAGCTACAAATCAATGCGATGTATAAGGTTTATCTTCAAATCCATGCGAAACAAATGATTTAGCTACAAATACTTGCGATATAAGTGATATAGCTTCAAATGCTGGCGAAATAAACGAGTTGGCTTCAAATCAAAGCGAAACACATGTTGTAGCATCAAATCAATGCGATGTAGAAGGCTTTTGCTTCAAATCCATGCGAAAGAAATGCTTTAGCATCAAATACTTGCGATATAAGTGATGTAGCTTCAAATGCAGGCGAAATAAACGAGTTAGCTTCAAATCCATACGGAACACATGATGTAGCTTTAAATCAATGCGATGTAGAAGGTTTAGATTCAAATCCATGCGAAAGAAATGCTTTACCTTAAAATACATGCGATATAAGTGATGTAGCTTCAAATGCAGGCGAAATAAACGATTTAGCTTCAAATCCATGCGGAGCACATGATGTAGCTTCTAATCAATGCAATGTGTAAGGTTTATCTTCAAATCAATACGATGTATAAGGTTTAGCTTCAAATCCATGGGAAACAAATGATTTAGCTACAAATACTTGCGATATAAGTTATATAGCTGCAAATGCTGGCGAAGTAAACGAGATAGCTTCAAATCCTTGCGAAAGAAATAATTTAGCTACAAATACTTGCGATATAAGTGATATAGCTTCAAATGCTGGCGAAATAAACGAGTTGGCTTCAAATCCATGCGAAACACATGTTGTAACATCAAATCATTGTGATGTAGAAGGCTTAACTTCAAATCCATGCGATAGAAATGCTTCAGCTTCAAATACTTGCGATATAAGTGATGTAGCTTCAAATGCAGGCGAAATAAACGAGCTAGCTTCAAATCCATGCGGAACACAAGATGTAGCTACAAATCAATGCGATGTATAAGGTTTATCTTCAAATCCATGCGAAACAAATGATTTAGTTACAAATACTTGCGATATAAGTGATATAGCTTCAAATGCTGGCGAAATAAACGAGTTGGCTTCAAATCCATGCGAAACACATGTTGTAACATCAAATCATTGTGATGTAGAAGGCTTAGCTTCAAATCCATGCGATAGAAATGCTTTAGCTTCAAATACTTGCGATATAAGTGATGTAGCTTCAAATGCAGGCGAAATAAACGAGCTAGCTTCAAATCCGTGCGGAACACATGATGTAGCTACAAATCAATGCGATGTATAAGGTTTATCTTCAAATCCATGCGAAACAAATGATTTAGCTACAAATACTTGCGATATAAGTGATATAGCTTCAAATGCTGGCGAAATAAACGAGTTGGCTTCAAATCAATGCGAAACACATGTTGTAACATCAAATCATTGCGATGTAGAAGGCTTAGCTTCAAATCCATGCGAAAGTAATGTTTTAGCTTCAAATAATTGCGATATAAGTGATGTGGCTTCAAATGCAGGCGAAATAAACGAGTTAGCTTCAAATTCATGCGGAACACATGATGTAGATTCAAATCAATGCGATGTATAAGGTTTAGCTTCAAATCCATGCGAAACAAATGATTTAGCTACAAATACTTGCGATATAAGTGATGTAGCTTCAAATGCTGGCGAAATAAACGAGCTAGCTTCAAATCCATGCGGAACACATGATGTAGCTACAAACCAATGCGATGTATAAGGTTTATCTTCAAATCCATGCGAAACAAATGATTTAGCTACAAATACTTGCGATATAAGTGATATAGCTTCAAATGCTGGCGAAATAAACGAGTTGGCTTCAAATCCATGCGAAACACATGTTGTAGCATCAAATCAATGCGATGTAGAAGGTTTAGCATCAAATGCATGCGAAAAAAATGCTTTAGCTTCAAATACTTACGATATATTGATGTAGCTTCAAATGCCGGGAAATAAACGAGTTAGCTTCAAATCCATGCGGAACACATGATGTAGTTTCAAAGCAATGCGATGTAGATGGCATAGATTCAAATCCATGCGAAACAAATGATTTAGCTTCAAATACTTGCGATATAAGTGATAAAGCTGCAAATGCTGGCGAAATAAACGAGATAGCTTCAAATCCATGCGAAACAAATGATTTAGCTACAAATACTTGCGATATAAGTGATATAGCTTCAAATGCTGGCGAAATAAACGAGTTGGCTTAAAACCCATGCGAAACACATGTTGGAGCATCAAATCAATGCGATGTAGAAGGTTTAGCTTCAAATCCATGCGAGAGAAATGCTTTAGCTTCAAATACTTGCGATATAAGTGATGTAGCTTCAAATGCAGGCGAAATAAACGAGCTAGCTTCAAATCCGTGCGGAACACATGATGTAGCTACAAATCAATGCGATGTATAAGGTTTATCTTCAAATCCATGCGAAACAAATGATTTAGCTACAAATACTTGCGATATAAGTGATATAGCTTCAAATGGTGGCGAAATAAACGAGTTAGCTTCAAATCCTTACGGAACACATGATGTAGCTTCAAATCAATGCGATGTAGATGGTTTAGAATCAAATCCATGCGAAACAAATGATTTAGTTACAAATACTTGCGATATAAGTGATATAGCTTCAAATGCTGGCGAAATAAACGATTTTGCTTCAAATCCATGCGAAACCCCTTGATGTAGCTTTAAATCAATGCGATGTAGAAGGTTTAGATTCAAATCCATGCGAAAGAAATGCTTTAGCTTCAAATACTTGCGGTATAAGTGATGTAGCTTCAAATGCAGGCGAAATAAACGAGTTAGCTTCAAATCCATGCGGAACACATGATGTAGCTTCAAATCAATGCGATGTAGATGGTTTAGAATCAAATCCATGCGAAACAAATGATTTAGTTACAAATACTTGCGATATAAGTGATATAGCTTCAAATGCTGGCGAAATAAACGAGTTGGCTTCAAATCCAAACGAAACACATGTTGTAGCATCAAATCAATGCGATGTAGAAGGTTTAGCTTCAAATCCATGCGAAAGAAATGCTTTAGCATCAAATACTTGCGATATAAGTGATGTAGCTTCAAATGCAGGCGAAATAAACGAGTTAGCTTCAAATCCTTAGGGAACACATGATGTAGCTTCAAATCAATGCGATGTAGATGGTTTAGAATCAAATCCATGCGAAACAAATGATTTAGTTACAAATACTTGCGATATAAGTGATATAGATTCAAATGCTGGCGAAATAAACGATTTTGCTTCAAATCCATGCGAAACCCCTTGATGTAGATTTAAATCAATGCGATGTAGAAGGTTTAGATTCAAATCCATGCGAAACAAATGATTTAGCTACAAATACTTGCAATATAAGTGATATAGCTTCAAATGCTGGCGAAATAAACGAGTTGGCTTCAAATCAATGCGAAACACATGTTGTAGCATCAAATCAATGCGATGTAGAAGGCTTTTGCTTCAAATCCATGCGAAAGAAATGCTTTAGCTTCAAATACTTGCGATATAAGTAATGTAGCTTCAAATGCAGGCGAAATAAACGATTTATCTTCAAATCCATGCGGAACACATGATGTAGCTTCAAATCAATGCAATGTGTAAGGTTTACCTTCAAATCGATACGATGTATAAGGTTTAGCTTCAAATCCATGGGAAACAAATGATTTTGCTTCAAATACTTGCGGTATAAGTGATATAGCTTCAAATGTTGGCGAAATAAACGAGATAGCTTCAAATCCACGCGAAACCCACGATGTAGCTTCAAATTAATGCGATGTAGAAGGTTTAGCTTCAAATCCATGCGAAACAAATGATATAGCTACAAATACTTGCGATATAAGTGATATAGCTTCAAATGCTGGCGAAATAAACGAGTTGGCTTCAAATCCAAACGAAACACATGGTGTAGCTACAAATCAATGCGATGTATAAGGTTTATCTTCAAATCCATGCGAAACGAATGATTTAGCTACAAATACTTGCGATATAAGTGATATAGCTTCAAATGCTGGCGAAATAAACGAGTTGGCTTCAAATCAATGCGAAACACATGTTGTAGCATCAAATCAATGAGATGTAGAAGGCTTTTGCTTCAAATCCATGCGAAAGAAATGCTTTAGCTTCAAATACTTGCGATATAAGTGATGTAGCATCAAATGCAGGCGAAATAAACGATTTAGCTTCAAATCCATGCGGAACACATGATGTAGCTTCAAATCAATGCAATGTGTAAGGTTTACCTTCAAATCAATACGATGTATAAGGTTTAGCTTCAAATCCATGGGAAACAAATGATTTTGCTTCAAATACTTGCGATATAAGTGATATAGCTTCAAATGCAGGCGAAATAAACGAGCTAGCTTCAAATCCATGCGGAACACATGATGTAGCTACAAATCAATGCGATGTATAAGGTTTATCTTCAAATCCATGCGAAACAAATGATTTAGCTACAAATACTTGCGATATAAGTGATATAGCTTCAAATGCTGGCGAAATAAACGAGTTGGCTTAAAATCCATGCGAAACACATGTTGGAGCATCAAATCAATGCGATGTAGAAGGTTTAGCTTCAAATCCATGCGAATGAAATTGTTTAGCTTCAAATACTTGCGATATAAGTGATGTAGCTTCAAATGCAGGCGAAATAAACGAGCTAGCTTCAAATCCGTGCGGAACTCATGATGTAGCTACAAATCAATGCGATGTATAAGGTTTATCTTCAAATCCATGCGAAACAAATGATTTAGCTACAAATACTTGCGATATAAGTGATATAGCTTCAAATGCTGGCGAAATAAACGAGTTGGCTTCAAATCCATACGAAACACATGTTGTAGCATCAAATCAATGCGATGTAGAAGGTTTAGCTACAAATCCATGCGAAAGAAATGCTTTAGCATCAAATACTTGCGATATAAGTGATGTAGCTTCAAATGCAGGCGAAATAAACGAGTTAGCTTCAAATCCTTACGGAACACATGATGTAGCTTCAAATCAATGCGATGTAGATGGTTTAGAATCAAATCCATGCGAAACAAATGATTTAGTTACAAATACTTGCGATATAAGTGATATAGCTTCAAATGCTGGCGAAATAAACGATTTTGCTTCAAATCCATGCGAAACCCCTTGATGTAGCTTTAAATCAATGCGATGTAGAAGGTTTAGATTCAAATCCATGCGAAAGAAATGCTTTAGCTTCAAATACTTGCGGTATAAGTGATGTAGCTTCAAATGCAGGCGAAATAAACGATTTAGCTTCAAATCCATGCGAAACCCACGATGTAGCTTCAAATCAATGCGATGTAGATGGTTTAGAATCAAATCCATGCGAAACAAATGATTTAGTTACAAATACTTGCGATATAAGTGATATAGCTTCAAATGCTGGCGAAATAAACGAGTTGGCTTCAAATCCAAGCGAAACACATGTTGTAGCATCAAATCAATGCGATGTAGAAGGTTTAGCTTCAAATCCATGCGAAAGAAATGCTTTAGCATCAAATACTTGCGATATAAGTGATGTAGCTTCAAATGCAGGCGAAATAAACGATTTAGCTTCAAATCCATGCGGAGCACATGATGTAGCTTCTAATCAATGCAATGTGTAAGGTTTATCTTCAAATCAATACGATGTATAAGGTTTAGCTTCAAATCCATGGCAAACAAATGATTTAGCTACAAATACTTGCGATATAAGTTATATAGCTGCAAATGCTGGCGAAGTGAACGAGATAGCTTCAAATCCTTGCGAAACAAATGATTTAGCTACAAATACTTGCGATATAAGTGATATAGCTTCAAATGCTGGCGAAATAAACGAGTTGGCTTCAAATCCATGCGAAACACATGTTGTAACATCAAATCATTGTGATGTAGAAGGCTTAGCTTCAAATCCATGCGATAGAAATGCTTTAGCTTCAAATGCAGGCGAAATAATCGAGCTAGCGTCAAATCCGTGCGGAACACATGATGTAGCTACAAATCAATGCGATGCATAAGGTTTATCTTCAAATCCATGCGAAACAAATGATTTAGCTACAAATACTTGCGATATAAGTGATATAGCTTCAAATGCTGGCGAAATAAACGAGTTGGCTTCAAATCAATGCGAAACACATGTTGTAGCATCAAATCAATGCGATGTAGAAGGCTTTTGCTTCAAATCCATGCGAAAGAAATGCTTTAGCTTCAAATACTTGCGATATAAGTGATGTAGCTTCAAATGCAGGCGAAATAAACGATTTAGCTTCAAATCCATGCGGAACACATGATGTAGCTTCAAATCAATGCAATGTGTAAGGTTTACCTTCAAATCGATACGATGTATAAGGTTTAGCTTCAAATCCATGGGAAACAAATGATTTTGCTTCAAATACTTGCGATATAAGTGATATAGCTTCAAATGTTGGCGAAATAAACGAGATAGCTTCAAATCCACGCGAAACCCACGATGTAGCTTCAAATTAATGCGATGTAGAAGGTTTAGCTTCAAATCCATGCGAAACAAATGATATAGCTACAAATACTTGCGATATAAGTGATATAGCTTCAAATGCTGGCGAAATAAACGAGTTGGCTTCAAATCCATACGAAACACATGTTGTAGCATCAAATCAATGCGATGTAGAAGGTTTAGCTTCAAATCCATGCGAAAGAAATGCTTTAGCTTCAAATACTTGCGATATAAGTGATGTAGCTTCAAATGCAGGCGAAATAAACGAGTTGGCTTCAAATCCGTGCGGAACACATGATGTAGCTACAAATCAATGCGATGTATAAGGTTTATCTTCAAATCCATGCGAAACAAATGATTTAGCTACAAATACTTGCGATATAAGTGATATAGCTTCAAATGCTGGCGAAATAAACGAGTTGGCTTTAAATCCATACGAAACACATGTTGTAGCATCAAATCAATGCGATGTAGAAGGTTTAGCTTCAAATCCATGCGAAAGAAATGCTTTAGCTTCAAATACTTGCGATATAAGTGATGTAGCTTCAAATGCAGGCGAAATAAACGAGTTAGCTTCAAATCCATGCGGAACACATGATGTAGCTTCAAATCAATGCGATGTAGATGGTTTAGAATCAAATCCATGCGAAACAAATGATTTAGTTACAAATACTTGCGATATAAGTGATATAGCTTCAAATGCTGGCGAAATAAACGAGTTGGCTTCAAATCCAAACGAAACACATGTTGTAGCATCAAATCAATGCGATGTAGAAGGTTTAGCTTCAAATCCATGCGAAAGAAATGCTTTAGCATCAAATACTTGCGATATAAGTGATGTAGCTTCAAATGCAGGCGAAATAAACGAGTTAGCTTCAAATCCTTAGGGAACACATGATGTAGCTTCAAATCAATGCGATGTAGATGGTTTAGAATCAAATCCATGCGAAACAAATGATTTAGTTACAAATACTTGCGATATAAGTGATATAGATTCAAATGCTGGCGAAATAAACGATTTTGCTTCAAATCCATGCGAAACCCCTTGATGTAGATTTAAATCAATGCGATGTAGAAGGTTTAGATTCAAATCCATGCGAAAGAAATGCTTTAGCTTAAAATACTTGCGATATAAGTGATGTAGCTTCAAATGCAGGCGAAATAAACGATTTAGCTACAAATCCATGCGGAGTACATGATGTAGCTTCTAATCAATGCAATGTGTAAGGTTTATCTTCAAATCAATACGATGTATAAGGTTTAGCTTCAAATCCATGGGAAACAAATGATTTAGCTACAAATACTTGCGTTATATTTTATATAGCTGCAAATGCTGGCGAAGTGAACGAGATAGCTTCAAATCCTTGCGAAAGAAATGACTTAGCTACAAATACTTGCGATATAAGTGATATAGCTTCAAATGCTGGCGAAATAAACGAGTTGGCTTCAAATCCATGCGAAACACATGTTGTAACATCAAATCATTGTGATGTAGAAGGCTTAGCTTCAAATCCATGCGATAGAAATGCTTTAGCTTCAAATGCAGGCGAAATAATCGAGCTAGCTTCAAATCCGTGCGGAACACATGATGTAGCTACAAATCAATGCGATGTATAAGGTTTATCTTCAAAACCATGCGAAACAAATGATTTAGCTACAAATACTTGCAATATAAGTGATATAGCTTCAAATGCTGGCGAAATAAACGAGTTGGCTTCAAATCAATGCGAAACACATGTTGTAGCATCAAATCAATGCGATGTAGAAGGCTTTTGCTTCAAATCCATGCGAAAGAAATGCTTTAGCTTCAAATACTTGCGATATAAGTAATGTAGCTTCGAATGCAGGCGAAATAAACGATTTAGCTTCAAATCCATGCGGAACACATGATGTAGCTTCAAATCAATGCAATGTGTAAGGTTTACCTTCAAATCAATACGATGTATAAGGTTTAGCTTCAAATCCATGTGAAACAAATGATTTTGCTTCAAATACTTGCGATATAAGTGATATAGCTTCAAATGTTGGCGAAATAAACGAAATAGCTCCAAATCCTTGCGAAACCCACGATGTAGCTTCAAATTAATGCGATGTAGAAGGTTTAGCTTCAAATCCATGCGGAACAAACGATATAGCTACAAATACTTGCGATATAAGTGATGTAGCTTCAAATGCTGGCGAAATAAACGAGTTGGCTTCAAATCCATACGAAACACACGTTGTAGCATCAAATCAATGCGATGTAGAAGGTTTAGCTTCAAATGCATGCGAAAGAAATGCTTTAGCTTCAAATACTTGCGATATAAGTGATGTAGCTTCATACGCAGGCGAAATAAACGAGTTAGCTTCAAATCCATGCGGAACACATGATGTAGCTTCAAATCAATCCGATGTAGATGGTTTAGAATCAAATCCACGCGAAATAAATGATTTAGCTTCAAATACTTGCGATATAAGTGATATAGCTGCAAATGCTGGCGAAATAAACGAGATAGCTTCAAATCCATGCGAAACAAATGTTGTAGCATCAAATCAATGCGATGTAGAAGGTTTAGCTTCAAATCCATGTGGAAGAAATGCTTTAGCTTCAAATACTTGCGATATAAGTGATGTAGCTTCAAATGCAGGCGAAATAAACGAGTTAGCTTCAAATGCATGCGGAACACATGATGTAGCTTCAAATCAATGCGATCTATAAGGTTTAGCTTCAAATCCATGCGAAACAAATGATTTAGCTTTCAATACTTACGATATATTGATGTAGCTTCAAATGCCGGGAAATAAACGAGTTAGCTTCAAATCCATGCGGAACACATGATGTAGTTTCAAATCAATGCGATGTAGATGGCATAGATTCAAATCCATGCGAAACAAATGATTTAGCTTCAAATACTTGCGATATAAGTGATACAGCTGCAAATGCTGGCGAAATAAACGAGATAGCTTCAAATCCATGCGAAACAAATGATTTAGCTACAAATACTTGCGATATAAGTGATATAGCTTCAAATGCTGGCGAAATAAACGAGTTGGCTTAAAATCCATGCGAAACACATGTTGGAGCATCAAATCAATGCGATGTAGAAGGTTAGCTTCAAATCCATGCGAGAGAAATGCTTTAGCTTCAAATACTTGCGATATAAGTGATGTAGCTTCAAATGCAGGCGAAATAAACGAGCTAGCTTCAAATCCGTGCGGAACACATGATGTAGCTACAAATCAATGCGATGTATAAGGTTTATCTTCAAATCCATGCGAAACAAATGATTTAGCTACAAATACTTGCGATATAAGTGATATAGCTTCAAATGCTGGCGAAATAAACGAGTTGGCTTCAAATCCATACGAAACACATGTTGTAGCATCAAATCAATGCGATGTAGAAGGTTTAGCTTCAAATCCATGCGAAAGAAATGCTTTAGCTTCAAATACTTGCGATATAAGTGATGTAGCTTCAAATGCAGGCGAAATAAACGATTTAGCTTCAAATCCATGCGGAACACATGATGTAGCTTCAAATCAATGCAATGTGTAAGGTTTACCTTCAAATCAATACGATGTATAAGGTTTAGCTTCAAATCCATGGGAAACAAATGATTTTGCTTCAAATACTTGCGATATAAGTGATATAGCTTCAAATGTTGGCGAAATAAACGAAATAGCTCCAAATCCATGCGAAACCCACGATGTAGCATCAAATCAATGCGATGTAGAAGGTTTAGCTTCAAATCCATGCGAAAGAAATGCTTTAGCTTCAAATACTTGCGATATAAGTGATGTAGCTTCAAATGCAGGCGAAATAAACGAGTTAGCTTCAAATCCATGCGGAACACATGATGTAGCTTCAAATCAATGCGATGTAGATGGTTTAGAATCAAATCCATGCGAAACAAATGATTTAGTTACAAATACTTGCGATATAAGTGATATAGCTTCAAATGCTGGCGAAATAAACGAGTTGGCTTCAAATCCAAACGAAACACATGTTGTAGCATCAAATCAATGCGATGTAGAAGGTTTAGCTTCAAATCCATGCGAAAGAAATGCTTTAGCATCAAATACTTGCGATATAAGTGATGTAGCTTCAAATGCAGGCGAAATAAACGAGTTAGCTTCAAATCCTTAGGGAACACATGATGTAGCTTCAAATCAATGCGATGTAGATGGTTTAGAATCAAATCCATGCGAAACAAATGATTTAGTTACAAATACTTGCGATATAAGTGATATAGATTCAAATGCTGGCGAAATAAACGATTTTGCTTCAAATCCATGCGAAACCCCTTGATGTAGATTTAAATCAATGCGATGTAGAAGGTTTAGATTCAAATCCATGCGAAAGAAATGCTTTAGCTTAAAATACTTGCGATATAAGTGATGTAGCTTCAAATGCAGGCGAAATAAACGATTTAGCTACAAATCCATGCGGAGTACATGATGTAGCTTCTAATCAATGCAATGTGTAAGGTTTATCTTCAAATCAATACGATGTATAAGGTTTAGCTTCAAATCCATGGGAAACAAATGATTTAGCTACAAATACTTGCGCTATATTTTATATAGCTGCAAATGCTGGCGAAGTGAACGAGATAGCTTCAAATCCTTGCGAAAGAAATGACTTAGCTACAAATACTTGCGATATAAGTGATATAGCTTCAAATGCTGGCGAAATAAACGAGTTGGCTTCAAATCCATGCGAAACACATGTTGTAACATCAAATCATTGTGATGTAGAAGGCTTAGCTTCAAATCCATGCGATAGAAATGCTTTAGCTTCAAATGCAGGCGAAATAATCGAGCTAGCTTCAAATCCGTGCGGAACACATGATGTAGCTACAAATCAATGCGATGTATAAGGTTTATCTTCAAAACCATGCGAAACAAATGATTTAGCTACAAATACTTGCAATATAAGTGATATAGCTTCAAATGCTGGCGAAATAAACGAGTTGGCTTCAAATCAATGCGAAACACATGTTGTAGCATCAAATCAATGCGATGTAGAAGGCTTTTGCTTCAAATCCATGCGAAAGAAATGCTTTAGCTTCAAATACTTGCGATATAAGTAATGTAGCTTCGAATGCAGGCGAAATAAACGATTTAGCTTCAAATCCATGCGGAACACATGATGTAGCTTCAAATCAATGCAATGTGTAAGGTTTACCTTCAAATCAATACGATGTATAAGGTTTAGCTTCAAATCCATGTGAAACAAATGATTTTGCTTCAAATACTTGCGATATAAGTGATATAGCTTCAAATGTTGGCGAAATAAACGAAATAGCTCCAAATCCTTGCGAAACCCACGATGTAGCTTCAAATTAATGCGATGTAGAAGGTTTAGCTTCAAATCCATGCGGAACAAACGATATAGCTACAAATACTTGCGATATAAGTGATGTAGCTTCAAATGCTGGCGAAATAAACGAGTTGGCTTCAAATCCATACGAAACACACGTTGTAGCATCAAATCAATGCGATGTAGAAGGTTTAGCTTCAAATGCATGCGAAAGAAATGCTTTAGCTTCAAATACTTGCGATATAAGTGATGTAGCTTCATACGCAGGCGAAATAAACGAGTTAGCTTCAAATCCATGCGGAACACATGATGTAGCTTCAAATCAATCCGATGTAGATGGTTTAGAATCAAATCCACGCGAAATAAATGATTTAGCTTCAAATACTTGCGATATAAGTGATATAGCTGCAAATGCTGGCGAAATAAACGAGATAGCTTCAAATCCATGCGAAACAAATGTTGTAGCATCAAATCAATGCGATGTAGAAGGTTTAGCTTCAAATCCATGTGGAAGAAATGCTTAGCTTCAAATACTTGCGATATAAGTGATGTAGCTTCAAATGCAGGCGAAATAAACGAGTTAGCTTCAAATGCATGCGGAACACATGATGTAGCTTCAAATCAATGCGATCTATAAGGTTTAGCTTCAAATCCATGCGAAACAAATGATTTAGCTTTCAATACTTACGATATATTGATGTAGCTTCAAATGCCGGGAAATAAACGAGTTAGCTTCAAATCCATGCGGAACACATGATGTAGTTTCAAATCAATGCGATGTAGATGGCATAGATTCAAATCCATGCGAAACAAATGATTTAGCTTCAAATACTTGCGATATAAGTGATACAGCTGCAAATGCTGGCGAAATAAACGAGATAGCTTCAAATCCATGCGAAACAAATGATTTAGCTACAAATACTTGCGATATAAGTGATATAGCTTCAAATGCTGGCGAAATAAAACGAGTTGGCTTAAAATCCATGCGAAACACATGTTGGAGCATCAAATCAATGCGATGTAGAAGGTTTAGCTTCAAATCCATGCGAGAGAAATGCTTTAGCTTCAAATACTTGCGATATAAGTGATGTAGCTTCAAATGCAGGCGAAATAAACGAGCTAGCTTCAAATCCGTGCGGAACACATGATGTAGCTACAAATCAATGCGATGTATAAGGTTTATCTTCAAATCCATGCGAAACAAATGATTTAGCTACAAATACTTGCGATATAAGTGATATAGCTTCAAATGCTGGCGAAATAAACGAGTTGGCTTCAAATCCATACGAAACACATGTTGTAGCATCAAATCAATGCGATGTAGAAGGTTTAGCTTCAAATCCATGCGAAAGAAATGCTTTAGCTTCAAATACTTGCGATATAAGTGATGTAGCTTCAAATGCAGGCGAAATAAACGATTTAGCTTCAAATCCATGCGGAACACATGATGTAGCTTCAAATCAATGCAATGTGTAAGGTTTACCTTCAAATCAATACGATGTATAAGGTTTAGCTTCAAATCCATGGGAAACAAATGATTTTGCTTCAAATACTTGCGATATAAGTGATATAGCTTCAAATGTTGGCGAAATAAACGAAATAGCTCCAAATCCATGCGAAACCCACGATGTAGCTTCAAATTAATGCGATGTAGAAGGTTTAGCTTCAAATCCATGCGGAACAAACGATATAGCTACAAATACTTGCGATATAATTGATGTAGCTTCAAATGCTGGCGAAATAAACGAGTTGGCTTCAAATCCATACGAAACACACGTTGTAGCATCAAATCAATGCGATGTAGAAGGTTTAGCTTCAAATGCATGTGAAAGAAATGCTTTAGCTTCAAATACTTGCGATATAAGTGATGTAGCTTCATATGCAGGCGAAATAAACGAGTTAGCTTCAAATCCATGCGGAACACATGATGTAGCTTCAAATCAATGCGATGTAGATGGTTTAGAATCAAATCCATGCGAAATAAATGATTTAGCTACAAATACTTGCGATATAAGTGATATAGCTGCAAATGCTGGCGAAATAAACGAGATAGCTTCAAATCCATGCGAAACAAATGTTGTAGCATCAAATCAATGCGATGTAGAAGGTTTAGCTTCAAATCGATGTGGAAGAAATGCTTTAGCTTCAAATACTTGCGATATAAGTGATGTAGCTTCAAATGCAGGCGAAATAAACGAGTTAGCTTCAAATGCATGCGGAACACATGATGTAGCTTCAAATCAATGCGATCTATCAGGTTTAGCTTCAAATCCATGCGAAACAAATGATTTAGCTTTCAATACTTACGATATAAGTGATATAGCTTCAAATGCTGGCGAAATAAACGATTTTGCTTCAAATCCATGCGAAACCCACGATGTAGCTTCAAATCAATGCGATGTAGATGGTTTAGAATCAAATCCATGCGAAAGAAATGCTTTAGCATAAAATACATGCGATATAAGTGATGTAGCTTCAAATGCAGGCGAAATAAACGATTTAGCTTCAAATCCATGCGGAGCACATGATGTAGCTTCTAATCAATGCAATGTGTAAGGTTTATCTTCAAATCAATACGATGTATAAGGTTTAGCTTCAAATCCATGGGAAACAAATGATTTAGCTACAAATACTTGCGATATAATTTATATAGCTGCAAATGCTGGCGAAGTAAACGAGATAGCTTCAAATCCTTGCGAAACAAATAATTTAGCTACAAATACTTGCGATATAAGTGATATAGCTTCAAATGCTGGCGAAATAAACGAGTTGGCTTAAAATCCATGCGAAACACATGTTGGAGCATCAAATCAATGCGATGTAGAAGGTTTAGCTTCAAATCCATGCGAATGAAATGCTTTAGCTTCAAATACTTGCGTTATAAGTGATGTAGCTTCAAATGCAGGCGAAATAAACGACCTAGCTTCAAATCCGTGCGGAACACATGATGTAGCTACAAATCAATGCGATGTATAAGGTTTATCTTCAAATCCATGCGAAACAAATGATTTAGCTACAAATACTTGCGATATAAGTGATATAGCTTCAAATGCTGGCGAAATAAACGAGTTGGCTTAAAATCCATGCGAAACACATGTTGTAGCATCAAATCAATGCAATGTAGAAGGCTTTTGCTTCAAATCCATGCGAAAGAAATGCTTTAGATTCAAATACTTGCGGTATAAGTGATGTAGCTTCAAATGCAGGCGAAATAAACGATTTAGCTTCAAATCCATGCGAAACCCACGATGTAGCTTCAAATCATTGCGATGTAGAAGGCTTAGCTTCAAATCCATGCGAAAGAAATGTTTTAGCTTCAAATAATTGCGATATAAGTGATGTGGCTTCAAATGCAGGCGAAATAAACGAGTTAGCTTCAAATCCATGCGGAACACATGATGTAGATTCAAATCAATGCGATGTATAAGGTTTAGCTTCAAATCCATGCGAAACAAATGATTTAGCTTCAAATACTTACGATATATTGATGTAGCTTCAAATGCCGGGAAATAAACGAGTTAGCTTCAAATCCATGCGGAACACATGATGTAGCTTCAAATCAATGTGATGTAGATGGTTTAGAATCAAATCCATGCGAAACAAATGATTTAGTTACAAATACTTGCGATATAAGTGATATAGCTTCAAATGCTGGCGAAATAAACGAGTTGGATTCAAATCCATACGAAACACATGTTGTAGCATCAAATCAATGCGATGTAGAAGGGTTAGCTTCAAATCCATGCGAAAGAAATGCTTTAGCTTCAAATACTTGCGATATAAGTGATGTAGCTTCAAATGCAGCCGAAATAAAACGAGTTGGCTTCAAATCCATACGAAACACATGTTGTAGCATCAAATCAATGCGATGGAGAAGGTTTAGCTTCAAATCCATGTGGGAGAAATGCTTTAGCTTCAAATACTTGCGATATAAGTGATGTAGCTTCAAATGCAGGCGAAATAAACGAGTTAGCTTCAAATCCATGCGGAACACATGATGTAGCTTCAAATCAATGCGATGTAGATGGTTTAGAATCAAATCCATGCGAAATAAATGATTTAGCCTCAAATACTTGCGATATAAGTGATGTAGCTTCAAATGCAGGCGAAATAAACGATTTAGCTTCAAATCCATGCGGAACACATGATGTAGCTTCAAATCAATGCAATGTGTAAGGTTTACCTTCAAATCAATACGATGTATAAGGTTTAGCTTCAAATCCATGGGAAACAAATGATTTTGCTTCAAATACTTGCGATATAAGTGATATAGCTTCAAATGCTGGCGAAATAAACGAGATAGCTTCAAATCCATGCGAAACCCACGATGTAGCTTCAAATTAATGCGATGTAGAAGGTTTAGCTTCAAATCCATTCGAAACAAATGATATAGCTACAAATACTTGCGATATAAGTGATGTAGCTTCAAATGCTGGCGAAATAAACGAGTTAGCTTAAAATCCATGCGAAACACATGTTGGAGCATCAAATCAATGCGATGTAGAAGGTTTAGCTTCAAATCCATGCGAAAGAAATGCTTTAGCTTCAAATACTTGCGATAAAAGTGATGTAGCTTCAAATGCCGGGAAATAAACGAGTTAGCTTCAAATCCATGCGGAACACATGATGTAGCTTCAAATCAATGTGATGTAGATGGTTTAGAATCAAATCCATGCGAAACAAATGATTTAGTTACAAATACTTGCGATATAAGTGGTATAGCCTCAAATGCTGGCGAAATAAACGAGTTGGCTTCAAATCCATACGAAACACATGTTGTAGCATCAAGTCAATGCGATGTAGAAGGTTTAGCTTCAAATCCATGCGAAAGAAATGCTTTAGCTTCAAATACTTGCGATATAAGTGATGTAGCTTCAAATGCAGGCGAAATAAACGAGTTAGCTTCAAATCCATGCGGAACACATGATGTAGCTTCAAATCAATGCGATGTAGATGGTTTAGAATCAAATCCATGCGAAATAAATGATTTAGTTACAAATACTTGCGATATAAGTGATATAGCTTCAAATGCTGGCGAAATAAACGAGTTGGCTTCAAATCCATGCGAAACACATGTTGTAGCATCAAATCAATGCGATGTAGAAGGTTTAGCTTCAAATCCATGTGGAAGAAATGCTTTAGCTTCAAATACTTGCGATATAAGTGATGTAGCTTCAAATGCAGGCGAAATAAACGAGTTAGCTTCAAATGCATGCGGAACACATGATGTAGCTTCAAATCAATGCGATCTATAAGGTTTAGCTTCAGATCCATGCGAAACAAATGATTTAGCTTCCAATACTTACGATATAAGTGATATAGCTTCAAATGCTGGCGAAATAAACGAGATAGCTTCAAATCCATGCGAAAACCACGATGTAGCTTCAAATCAATGCGATGTAGATGGTTTAGAATCAAATCCATGCGAAACAAATGATTTAGCTTCAAGTACTTGCGATATAAGAGATATAGCTCCAAACGCAAGCGAAATAAACGAGTTAGCTTCAAATCCATGCGGAACACATGATGTAGCTTCAAATCAATGCGATCTATAAGGTTTAGCTTCAAATACATGCGAAACAAATGATTTAGCCTCAAATACTTGCGATATAAGTGATATAGCTTCAAATTCTGGCGAAATAATCGAGTTAGCTTCAAATCCATGCGATACACATGATGTAGCTTCAAATTAATGCGATGTAGAAGGATTGGCTTGAAAACCATGCGAAACAAATGATTTAGCTTCAAATACTTGCGATATAAGTGATATAGCTTGAAATGCTGGCGAAATAAACGAGATAGCTTCAAATCCATGCGAAACCCACGATGTAGCTTTAAATATATGCGATGTAGAAGGCTTAGCTTCAAATCCATGCGAAAGAAATGTTTTAGCTTCAAATAATTGCGATATAAGTGATGTGGCTTCAAATGCAGGCGAAATAAACGAGTTAGCTTCAAATCCATGCGGAACACATGATGTAGCATCAAATCAATGCGATGTAGAAGGTTTAGCTTCAAATGCATGCGAAAGAAATGCTTTAGCTTCAAATACTTGCGATATAAGTGATGTAGCTTCAAATGCAGGCGAAATAAACGAGCTAGCTTCAAATCCATGCGGAACACATGATGTAGCTACAAATCAATGCGATGTATAAGGTTTATCTTCAAATCCATGCGAAACAAATGATTTAGCTACAAATACTTGCGATATAAGTGATATAGCTTCAAATGCTGGCGAAATAATCGAGTTGGCTTAAAATCCATGCGAAACACATGTTGTAGCATCAAATCAATGCGATGTAGAAGGTTTAGCTTCAAATCCATGTGGAAGAAATGCTTTAGCTTCAAATACTTGCGATATAAGTGATATAGCTTCAAATGCTGGCGAAATAAACGAGTTGGCTTAAAATCCATGCGAAACACATGTTGTAGCATCAAATCAATGCGATGTAGAAGGCTTTTGCTTCAAATCCATGCGAAAGAAATGCTTTAGCTTCAAATACTTGCGGTATAAGTGATGTAGCTTCAAATGCTGGCGAAATAAACGAGCTAGCTTTTAAATCCATGCGGAACACATGATGTAGCTACAAATCAATGCGATGTATAAGGTTTATCTTCAAATCCATGCGAAACAAATGATTTAGCTACAAATACTTGCGATATAAGTGATATAGCTTCAAATGCTGGCGAAATAAACGAGTTGGCTTAAAATCCATGCGAAACACATGTTGGAGCATCAAATCAATGCGATGTAGAAGGTTTAGCTTCAAATCCATGCGAAAGAAATGCTTTAGCTTCAAATACTTGCGATAAAAGTGATGTAGCTTCAAATGCCGGGAAATAAACGAGTTAGCTTCAAAGCCATGCGGAACACATGATGTAGCTTCAAATCAATGTGATGTAGATGGTTTAGAATCAAATCCATGCGAAACAAATGATTTATTTACAAATACTTGCGATATAAGTGATATAGCTTCAAATGCTGGCGAAATAAACGAGTTGGCTTCAAATCCATACGAAACACATGTTGTAGCATCAAATCAATGCGATGTAGAAGGTTTAGCTTCAAATCCATGCGAAAGAAATGCTTTAGCTTCAAATACTTGCGATATAAGTGATGTAGCTTCAAATGCAGGCGAAATAAACGAGTTAGCTTCAAATCCATGCGGAACACATGATGTAGCTTCAAATCAATGCGATGTAGATGGTTTAGAATCAAATCCATGCGAAATAAATGATTTAGTTACAAATACTTGCGATATAAGTGATATAGCTTCAAATGCTGGCGAAATAAACGAGTTGGCTTCAAATCCATGCGAAACACATGTTGTAGCATCAAATCAATGCGCTGTAGAAGGTTTAGCTTCAAATCCATGTGGAAGAAATGCTTTAGCTTCAAATACTTGCGATATAAGTGATGTAGCTTCAAATGCAGGCGAAATAAACGAGTTAGCTTCAAATGCATGCGGAACACATGATGTAGCTTCAAATCAATGCGATCTATAAGGTCTAGCTTCAGATCCATGCGAAACAAATGATTTAGCTTCCAATACTTACGATATAAGTGATATAGCTTCAAATGCTGGCGAAATAACGAGATAGCTTCAAATCCATGCGAAACCCACGATGTAGCTTCAAATCAATGCGATGTAGATGGTTTAGAATCAAATCCATGCGAAACAAATGATTTAGCTTCAAGTACTTGCGATATAAGAGATATAGCTCCAAACGCAAGCGAAATAAACGAGTTAGCTTCAAATCCATGCGGAACACATGATGTAGCTTCAAATCAATGCGATCTATAAGGTTTAGCTTCAAATACATGCGAAACAAATGATTTAGCCTCAAATACTTGCGATATAAGTGATATAGCTTCAAATTCTGGCGAAATAATCGAGTTAGCTTCAAATCCATGCGATACACATGATGTAGCTTCAAATTAATGCGATGTAGAAGGATTGGCTTGAAAACCATGCGAAACAAATGATTTAGCTTCAAATACTTGCGATATAAGTGATATAGCTTGAAATGCTGGCGAAATAAACGAGATAGCTTCAAATCCATGCGAAACCCACGATGTAGCTTTAAATATATGCGATGTAGAAGGCTTAGCTTCAAATCCATGCGAAAGAAATGTTTTAGCTTCAAATAATTGCGATATAAGTGATGTGGCTTCAAATGCAGGCGAAATAAACGAGTTAGCTTCAAATCCATGCGGAACACATGATGTAGCATCAAATCAATGCGATGTAGAAGGTTTAGCTTCAAATGCATGCGAAAGAAATGCTTTAGCTTCAAATACTTGCGATATAAGTGATGTAGCATCAAATGCAGGCGAAATAAACGAGCTAGCTTCAAATCCATGCGGAAAACATGATGTAGCTACAAATCAATGCGATGTATAAGGTTTATCTTCAAATCCATGCGAAACAAATGATTTAGCTACAAATACTTGCGATATAAGTGATATAGCTTCAAATGCTGGCGAAATAATCGAGTTGGCTTAAAATCCATGCGAAACACATGTTGTAGCATCAAATCAATGCGATGTAGAAGGTTTAGCTTCAAATCCATGCGGAAGAAATGCTTTAGCTTCAAATACTTGCGATATAAGTGATATAGCTTCAAATGCTGGCGAAATAAACGAGTTGGCTTAAAATCCATGCGAAACACATGTTGTAGCATCAAATCAATGCGATGTAGAAGGCTTTTGCTTCAAATCCATGCGAAAGAAATGCTTTAGCTTCAAATACTTGCGGTATAAGTGATGTAGCTTCAAATGCTGGCGAAATAAACGAGCTAGCTTGAAATCCATGCGGAACACATGATGTAGCTACAAATCAATGCGATGTATAAGGTTTATCTTCAAATCCATGCGAAACAAATGATTTAGCTACAAATACTTGCGACATAAGTGATATAGCTTCAAATGCTGGCGAAATAAACGAGTTGGCTTAAAATCCATGCGAAACACATGTTGGAGCATCAAATCAATGCGATGTAGAAGGTTTAGCTTCAAATCCATGCGAAAGAAATGATTTAGCTACAAATACTTGCGATATAAGTGATGTAGCTTCAAATGCAGGCGAAATAAACGAGTTGGCTTCAAATCCATACGAAACACACGTTGTAGCATCAAATCAATGCGATGTAGAAGGTTTAGCTTCAAATGCATGCGAAAGAAATGATTTAGCTACAAATACTTGCGATATAAGTGATATAGCTTCAAATGCTGGCGAAATAAACGAGTTGGCTTCAAATCAATGCGAAACACATGTTGTAGCATCAAATCAATGCGATGCAGAAGGCTTTTGCTTCAAATCCATGCGAAAGAAATGCTTTAGCTTCAAATACTTGCGATATAAGTGATGTAGCTTCAAATGCAGGCGAAATAAACGATTTAGCTTCAAATCCATGCGGAACACATGATGTAGCTTCAAATCAATGCAATGTGTAAGGTTTACCTTCAAATCAATACGATGTATAAGGTTTAGCTTCAAATCCATGGGAAACAAATGATTTTGGTTCAAATACTTGCGATATAAGTGATATAGCTTCAAATGCTGGCGAAATAAACGAGATAGCTTCAAATCCATGCGCAACCCACGATGTAGCTTCAAATTAATGCGATGTAGAAGGTTTAGCTTCAAATCCATTCGAAACAAATGATATAGCTACAAATACTTGCGATATAAGTGATGTAGCTTCAAATGCTGGCGAAATAAACGAGCTAGCTTCAAATCCATGCGGAACACATGATGTAGCTACAAATCAATGCGATGTATAAGGTTTAGCTTCAAATCCATGCGAAACAAATGATATAGCTACAAATACTTGCGATATAAGTGATGTAGCTTCAAATGCTGGCGATATAAACGAGTTGGCTTCAAATCCATACGAAACACACGTTGTAGCATCAAATCAATGCGATGTAGAAGGTTTAGCTTCAAATGCATGCGAAAGAAATGCTTTAGCTTCAAATACTTGCGATATAAGTGATGTAGCTTTATATGCAGGCGAAATAAACGAGTTAGCTTCAAATCCATGCGGAACACATGATGTAGCTTCAAATCAATGCGATGTAGATGGTTTAGAATCAAATCCATGCGAAATAAATGATTTAGCTTCAAATACTTGCGATATAAGTGATATAGCTGCAAATGCTGGCGAAATAAACGAGATAGCTTCAAATCCATGCGAAACAAATGTTGTAGCATCAAATCAATGCGATGTAGAAGGTTTAGCTTCAAATCCATGTGGAAGAACTGCTTTAGCTTCAAATACTTGCGATATAAGTGATGTAGCTTCAAATGCAGGCGAAATAAACGAGTTAGCTTCAAATGCATGCGGAACACATGATGTAGCTTCAAATCAATGCGATCTATAAGGTTTAGCTTCAAATCCATGCGAAACAAATGATTTAGCTTCCAATACTTACGATATAAGTGATATAGCTTCAAATGCTGGCGAAATAAACGAGATAGCTTCAAATCCATGCGAAACCCACGATGTTGCTTCAAATCAAT
Source organism: Megalopta genalis (assembly GCF_051020955.1). Taxonomy (NCBI): domain Eukaryota; kingdom Metazoa; phylum Arthropoda; class Insecta; order Hymenoptera; family Halictidae; genus Megalopta; species Megalopta genalis. The sequence continues at coordinate 29,504 of NW_027477830.1, read as the reverse complement.
GCGATGTAGATGGTTTAGAATCAAATCCATGCGAAACAAATGATTTAGCTTCAAGTACTTGTGATATAAGTGATATAGCTCCAAATGCAAGCGAAATAAACGAGTTAGCTTCAAATCCATGCGGAACACATGATGTAGCTTCAAATCAATGCGTACTATAAGGTTTAGCTTCAAATCCATGCGAAACAAATGATTTAGTTACAAATACTTGCGATATAAGTGATATAGCTTCAAATGCTGGCGAAATAAACGATTTTGCTTCAAATCCATACGAAACCCCTTGATGTAGCTTTAAATCAATGCGATGTATAAGGTTTATCTTCAAATCCATGCGAAACAAATGATTTAGCTACAAATACTTGCGATATAAGTGATATAGCTTCAAATGCTGGCGAAATAAACGAGTTGGCTTAAAATCCATGCGAAACACATGTTGGAGCATCAAATCAATGCGATGTAGAAGGTTTAGCTTCATATCCATGCGAATGAAATGCTTTAGCTTCAAATACTTGCGATATAAGTGATGTAGCTTCAAATGCAGGCGAAATAAACGAGCTAGCTTCAAATCCGTGCGGAACACATGATGTAGCTACAAATCAATGCGATGTATAAGGTTTATCTTCAAATCCATGCGAAAGAAATGATTTAGCTACAAATACTTGCGATATAAGTGATATAGCTTCAAATGCTGGCGAAATAAACGAGTTGGCTTAAAATCCATGCGAAACACATGTAGTAGCATCAAATCAATGCGATGTAGAAGGCTTTTGCTTCAAATCCATGCGAAAGAAATGCTTTAGCTTCAAATAATTGCGATATAAGTGATGTGGCTTCAAATGCAGGCGAAATAAACGAGTTAGCTTCAAATCCATGCGGAACACATGATGTAGATTCAAATCAATGCGATGTATAAGGTTTAGCTTCAAATCCATGCGAAACAAATGATTTAGATACAAATACTTGCGATATAAGTGATGTAGCTGCAAATGCTGGCGAAATAAACGAGCTAGCTTCAAATCCATGCGGAACACATGATGTAGCTACAAATCAATGCGATGTATAAGGTTTATCTTCAAATCCATGCGAAACAAATGATTTAGCTACAAATAATTGCGATATAAGTGATATAGCTTCAAATGCTGGCGAAATAAACGAGTTGGCTTAAAATCCATGCGAAACACATTTTGGAGCATCAAATCAATGCGATGTAGAAGGTTTAGCTTCAAATCCATGCGAAAGAAATGATTTAGCTTCAAATACTTGAAATATAAGTGATGTAGCTTCAAATGCAGGCGAAATAAACGAGCTAGCTTCAAATCCGTGCGGAACACATGATGAAGCTACAAATCAATGCGATGTATAAGGTTTATCTTCAAATCCATGCGAAACAAATGATTTAGCTACAAATACTTGCGATATAAGTGATATAGCTTCAAATGCTGGCGAAATAAACGAGTTGGCTTCAAATCAATGCGAAACACATGTTGTAGCATCAAATCAATGCGATGCAGAAGGCTTTTGCTTCAAATCCATGCGAAACAAATGATTTAGCTACAAATACTTGCGATATAAGTGATATAGCTTCAAATGCTGGCGAAATAAACGAGTTGGCTTAAAATCCATGCGAAACACATGTTGGAGCATCAAATCAATGCGATGTAGAAGGTTTAGCTTCATATCCATGCGAATGAAATGCTTTAGCTTCAAATACTTGCGATATGAGTGATGTAGCTTCAAATGCAGGCGAAATAAACGAGCTAGCTTCAAATCCGTGCGGAACACATGATGTAGCTACAAATCAATGCGATGTATAAGGTTTATCTTCAAATCCATGCGAAAGAAATGATTTAGCTACAAATACTTGCGATATAAGTGATATAGCTTCAAATGCTGGCGAAATAAACGAGTTGGCTTAAAATCCATGCGAAACACATGTAGTAGCATCAAATCAATGCGATGTAGAAGGCTTTTGCTTCAAATCCATGCGAAAGAAATGCTTTAGCTTCAAATAATTGCGATATAAGTGATGTGGCTTCAAATGCAGGCGAAATAAACGAGTTAGCTTCAAATCCATGCGGAACACATGATGTAGATTCAAATCAATGCGATGTATAAGGTTTAGCTTCAAATCCATGCGAAACAAATGATTTAGATACAAATACTTGCGATATAAGTGATGTAGCTGCAAATGCTGGCGAAATAAACGAGCTAGCTTCAAATCCATGCGGAACACATGATGTAGCTACAAATCAATGCGATGTATAAGGTTTATCTTCAAATCCATGCGAAAGAAATGATTTAGCTTCAAATACTTGCGATATAAGTGATATAGCTTCAAATGCTGGCGAAATAAACGAGTTGGCTTAAAATCCATGCGAAACACATTTTGGAGCATCAAATCAATGCGATGTAGAAGGTTTAGCTTCAAATCCATGCGAAAGAAATGATTTAGCTTCAAATACTTGAAATATAAGTGATGTAGCTTCAAATGCAGGCGAAATAAACGAGCTAGCTTCAAATCCGTGCGGAACACATGATGAAGCTACAAATCAATGCGATGTATAAGGTTTATCTTCAAATCCATGCGAAACAAATGATTTAGCTACAATTACTTGCGATATAAGTGATATAGCTTCAAATGCTGGCGAAATAAACGAGTTGGCTTAAAATCCATGCGAAACACATGTAGTAGCATCAAATCAATGCGATGTAGAAGGCTTTTGCTTCAAATCCATGCGAAAGAAATGCTTTAGCTTCAAATAATTGCGATATAAGTGATGTGGCTTCAAATGCAGGCGAAATAAACGAGTTAGCTTCAAATCCATGCGGAACACATGATGTAGATTCAAATCAATGCGATGTATAAGGTTTAGCTTCAAATCCATGCGAAACAAATGATTTAGATACAAATACTTGCGATATAAGTGATGTAGCTGCAAATGCTGGCGAAATAAACGAGCTAGCTTCAAATCCATGCGGAACACATGATGTAGCTACAAATCAATGCGATGTATAAGGTTTATCTTCAAATCCATGCGAAAGAAATGATTTAGCTTCAAATACTTGAAATATAAGTGATGTAGCTTCAAATGCAGGCGAAATAAACGAGCTAGCTTCAAATCCGTGCGGAACACATGATGAAGCTACAAATCAATGCGATGTATAAGGTTTATCTTCAAATCCATGCGAAACAAATGATTTAGCTACAATTACTTGCGATATAAGTGATATAGCTTCAAATGCTGGCGAAATAAACGAGTTGGCTTAAAATCCATGCGAAACACATGTAGTAGCATCAAATCAATGCGATGTAGAAGGCTTTTGCTTCAAATTCATGCGAAAGAAATGCTTTAGCTTCAAATAATTGCGATATAAGTGATGTGGCTTCAAATGCAGGCGAAATAAACGAGTTAGCTTCAAATCCATGCGGAACACATGATGTAGATTCAAATCAATGCGATGTATAAGGTTTAGCTTCAAATCCATGCGAAACAAATGATTTAGATACAAATACTTGCGATATAAGTGATGTAGCTGCAAATGCTGGCGAAATAAACGAGCTAGCTTCAAATCCATGCGGAACACATGATGTAGCTACAAATCAATGCGATGTATAAGGTTTATCTTCAAATCCATGCGAAACAAATGATTTAGCTACAAATACTTGCGATATAAGTGATATAGCTTCAAATGCTGGCGAAATAAACGAGTTGGCTTAAAATCCATGCGAAACACATTTTGGAGCATCAAATCAATGCGATGTAGAAGGTTTAGCTTCAAATCCATGCGAAAGAAATGATTTAGCTTCAAATACTTGAAATATAAGTGATGTAGCTTCAAATGCAGGCGAAATAAACGAGCTAGCTTCAAATCCGTGCGGAACACATGATGAAGCTACAAATCAATGCGATGTATAAGGTTTATCTTCAAATCCATGCGAAACAAATGATTTAGCTACAAATACTTGCGATATAAGTGATATAGCTTCAAATGCTGGCGAAATAAACGAGTTGGCTTCAAATCAATGCGAAACACATGTTGTAGCATCAAATCAATGCGATGCAGAAGGCTTTTGCTTCATATCCATGCGAAACAAATGATTTAGCTACAAATACTTGCGATATAAGTGATATAGCTTCAAATGCTGGCGAAATAAACGAGTTGGCTTAAAATCCATGCGAAACACATGTTGGAGCATCAAATCAATGCGATGTAGAAGGTTTAGCTTCATATCCATGCGAATGAAATGCTTTAGCTTCAAATACTTGCGATATGAGTGATGTAGCTTCAAATGCAGGCGAAATAAACGAGCTAGCTTCAAATCCGTGCGGAACACATGATGTAGCTACAAATCAATGCGATGTATAAGGTTTATCTTCAAATCCATGCGAAAGAAATGATTTAGCTACAAATACTTGCGATATAAGTGATATAGCTTCAAATGCTGGCGAAATAAACGAGTTGGCTTAAAATCCATGCGAAACACATGTAGTAGCATCAAATCAATGCGATGTAGAAGGCTTTTGCTTCAAATCCATGCGAAAGAAATGCTTTAGCTTCAAATAATTGCGATATAAGTGATGTGGCTTCAAATGCAGGCGAAATAAACGAGTTAGCTTCAAATCCATGCGGAACACATGATGTAGATTCAAATCAATGCGATGTATAAGGTTTAGCTTCAAATCCATGCGAAACAAATGATTTAGATACAAATACTTGCGATATAAGTGATGTAGCTGCAAATGCTGGCGAAATAAACGAGCTAGCTTCAAATCCATGCGGAACACATGATGTAGCTACAAATCAATGCGATGTATAAGGTTTATCTTCAAATCCATGCGAAACAAATGATTTAGCTACAAATACTTGCGATATAAGTGATATAGCTTCAAATGCTGGCGAAATAAACGAGTTGGCTTAAAATCCATGCGAAACACATTTTGGAGCATCAAATCAATGCGATGTAGAAGGTTTAGCTTCAAATCCATGCGAAAGAAATGATTTAGCTTCAAATACTTGAAATATAAGTGATGTAGCTTCAAATGCAGGCGAAATAAACGAGCTAGCTTCAAATCCGTGCGGAACACATGATGAAGCTACAAATCAATGCGATGTATAAGGTTTATCTTCAAATCCATGCGAAACAAATGATTTAGCTACAATTACTTGCGATATAAGTGATATAGCTTCAAATGCTGGCGAAATAAACGAGTTGGCTTCAAATCAATGCGAAACACATGTTGTAGCATCAAATCAATGCGATGCAGAAGGCTTTTGCTTCAAATCCATGCGAAAGAAATGCTTTAGCTTCAAATACTTGCGATATAAGTGATGTAGCTTCAAATGCAGGCGAAATAAACGATTTAGCTTCAAATCCATGCGGAACACATGATGTAGCTTCAAATCAATGCAATGTGTAAGGTTTACCTTCAAATCAATACGATGTATAAGGTTTAGCTTCAAATCCATGGGAAACAAATGATTTTGCTTCAAATACTTGCGATATAAGTGATATAGCTTCAAATGCTGGCGAAATAAACGAGATAGCTTCAAATCCATGCGAAACCCACGATGTTGCTTCAAATCAATGCGATGTAGATGGTTTAGAATCAAATCCATGCGAAACAAATGATATAGCTACAAATACTTGCGATATAAGTGATGTAGCTTCAAATGCAAGCGAAATAAACGAGTTAGCTTCAAATGCATGCGGAACACATGATGTAGCTTCAAATCAATGCGATCTATAAGGTTTAGCTTCAAATCCATGCGAAACAAATGATTTAGCTTCCAATACTTACGATATAAGTGATATAGCTTCAAATGCTGGCGAAATAAACGAGATAGCTTCAAATCCATGCGCAACCCACGATGTAGCTTCAAATTAATGCGATGTAGAAGGTTTAGCTTCAAATCCATTCGAAACAAATGATATAGCTACAAATACTTGCGATATAAGTGATGTAGCTTCAAATGCTGGCGAAATAAACGAGTTAGCTTAAAATCCATGCGAAACACATGTTGGAGCATCAAATCAATGCGATGTAGAAGGTTTAGCTTCAAATCCATGCGAAAGAAATGCTTTAGCTTCAAATACTTGCGATAAAAGTGATGTAGCTTCAAATGCCGGGAAATAAACGAGTTAGCTTCAAATCCATGCGGAACACATGATTTAGTTACAAATACTTGCGATATAATTGATATAGCTTCAAATGCTGGCGAAATAAACGAGTTGGCTTCAAATCAATGCGAAACACATGTTGTAGCATCAAATCAATGCGATGCAGAAGGCTTTTGCTTCAAATCCATGCGAAAGAAATGCTTTAGCTTCAAATACTTGCGATATAAGTGATGTAGCTTCAAATGCAGGCGAAATAAACGATTTAGCTTCAAATCCATGCGGAACACATGATGTAGCTTCAAATCAATGCAATGTGTAAGGTTTACCTTCAAATCAATACGATGTATGAGGTTTAGCTTCAAATCCATGGGAAACAAATGATTTAGCTACAAATACTTGCGATATAAGTGATATAGCTTCAAATGCTGGCGAAATAAACGAGTTGGCTTAAAATCCATGCGAAACACATGTTGGAGCATCAAATCAATGCGATGTAGAAGGTTTAGCTTCAAATCCATGCGAAAGAAATGCTTTAGCTTCAAATACTTGCGATATAAGTGATGTAGCTTCAAATGCAGGCGAAATAAACGAGTTGGCTTCAAATCCAAACGAAACACATGTTGTAGCATCAAATCAATGCGATGTAGAAGGTTTAGCTTCAAATCCATGCGAAAGAAATGCTTTAGCATCAAATACTTGCAATATAAGTGATAGAGCTTCAAATGCAGGCGAAATAAACGAGTTAGCTTCAAATCCTTACGGAACACATGATGTAGCTTCAAATCAATGCGATGTAGATGGTTTAGAATCAAATCCATGCGAAAGAAATGCTTTAGCTTCAAATACTTGCGATAAAAGTGATGTAGCTTCAAATGCCGGGAAATAAACGAGTTAGCTTCAAATCCATGCGGAACACATGATTTAGTTACAAATACTTGCGATATAATTGATATAGCTTCAAATGCTGGCGAAATAAACGAGTTGGCTTCAAATCAATGCGAAACACATGTTGTAGCATCAAATCAATGCGATGCAGAAGGCTTTTGCTTCAAATCCATGCGGAAAGAAATGCTTTAGCTTCAAATACTTGCGATATAAGTGATGTAGCTTCAAATGCAGGCGAAATAAACGATTTAGCTTCAAATCCATGCGGAACACATGATGTAGCTTCAAATCAATGCAATGTGTAAGGTTTACCTTCAAATCAATACGATGTATAAGGTTTTAGCTTCAAATCCATGGGAAAACAAATGAATTAGCTACAAATACTTGCGATATAAGTGAATATAGCTTCAAATGCTGGCGAAATAAACGAGTTGGCTTAAAATCCATGCGAAACACATGTTGGAGCATCAAATCAATGCGATGTAGAAGGTTTAGCTTCAAATCCATGCGAAAGAAATGCTTTAGCATCAAATACTTGCAATATAAGTGATAGAGCTTCAAATGCAGGCGAAATAAACGAGTTAGCTTCAAATCCTTACGGAACACATGATGTAGCTTTCAAATCAATGCGATGTAGATGGTTTAGAATCAAATCCATGCGAAAGAAATGCTTTAGCTTCAATTACTTGCGGTATAAGTGATATAGCTTCAATATGCAGGCGAAATAAACGAGCTAGCTTCAAATCCATGCGGAACACATGATGTAGCTACAAATCAATGCGATGTATAAGGTTTATCTTCAAATCCATGCGAAACAAATGATTTAAGCTACAAATACTTGCGATATAAGTGATATAGCTTCAAATGCTGGCGAAATAAACGAGTTGGCTTAAAATCCATGCGAAACACATGTTGGAGCATCAATCAATGCGATGTAGAAGGTTTAGCTTCAAATGCATGCGAAAGAAATGCTTTAGCTTCAAATACTTGCGATATAAGTGATGTAGCTTCATATGCAGGCGAAATAAACGAGTTAGCTTCAAATCCATGCGGAACACATGATGTAGCTTCAAATCAATGCGATGTAGATGGTTTAGAATCAAATCCATGCGAAATAAATGATTTAGCTTCAAATACTTGCGATATAAGTGATATAGCTGCAAATGCTGGCGAAATAAACGAGATAGCTTCAAATCCATGCGAAACAAATGTTGTAGCATCAAATCAATGCGATGTAGAAGGTTTAGCTTCAAATCCATGTGGAAGAAATGCTTTAGCTTCAAATACTTGCGATATAAGTGATGTAGCTTCAAATGCAGGCGAAATAAACGAGTTAGCTTCAAATGCATGCGGAACACATGATGTAGCTTCAAATCAATGCGATCTATAAGGTTTAGCTTCAAATCCATGCGAAACAAATGATTTAGCTTTCAATACTTACGATATATTGATGTAGCTTCAAATGCCGGGAAATAAACGAGTTAGCTTCAAATCCATGCGGAACACATGATGTAGTTTCAAATCAATGCGATGTAGATGGCATAGATTCAAATCCATGCGAAACAAATGATTTAGCTTCAAATACTTGCGATATAAGTGATATAGCTGCAAATGCTGGCGAAATAAACGAGATAGCTTCAAATCCATGCGAAACAAATGATTTAGCTACAAATACTTGCGATATAAGTGATATAGCTTCAAATGCTGGCGAAATAAACGAGTTGGCTTAAAATCCATGCGAAACACATGTTGGAGCATCAAATCAATGCGATGTAGAAGGTTTAGCTTCAAATCCATGCGAGAGAAATGCTTTAGCTTCAAATACTTGCGATATAAGTGATGTAGCTTCAAATGCAGGCGAAATAAACGAGCTAGCTTCAAATCCGTGCGGAACACATGATGTAGCTACAAATCAATGCGATGTATAAGGTTTATCTTCAAATCCATGCGAAACAAATGATTTAGCTACAAATACTTGCGATATAAGTGATATAGCTTCAAATGCTGGCGAAATAAACGAGTTGGCTTCAAATCCATACGAAACACATGTTGTAGCATCAAATCAATGCGATGTAGAAGGTTTAGCTTCAAATCCATGCGAAAGAAATGCTTTAGCTTCAAATACATGCGATATAAGTGATGTAGCTTCAAATGCAGGCGAAATAAACGATTTAGCTTCAAACCCTTGCGGAACACATGATGTAGCTTCAAATCAATGCAATGTGTAAGGTTTACCTTCAAATCAATACGATGTATAAGGTTTAGCTTCAAATCCATGGGAAACAAATGATTTTGCTTCAAATACTTGCGATATAAGTGATGTAGCTTCAAATGTTGGCGAAATAAACGAAATAGCTCCAAATCCATGCGAAACCCACGATGTAGCTTCAAATTAATGCGATGTAGAAGGTTTAGCTTCAAATCCATGCGGAACAAACGATATAGCTACAAATACTTGCGATATAATTGATGTAGCTTCAAATGCTGGCGAAATAAACGAGTTGGCTTCAAATCCATACGAAACACACGTTGTAGCATCAAATCAATGCGATGTAGAAGGTTTAGCTTCAAATGCATGCGAAAGAAATGCTTTAGCTTCAAATACTTGCGATATAAGTGATGTAGCTTCGAATGCAGGCGAAATAAACGATTTAGCTTCAAATCCATGCGGAACACATGATGTAGCTTCAAATCAATGCAATGTGTAAGGTTTACCTTCAAATCAATACGATGTATAAGGTTTAGCTTCAAATCCATGTGAAACAAATGATTTTGCTTCAAATACTTGCGATATAAGTGATATAGCTTCAAATGTTGGCGAAATAAACGAAATAGCTCCAAATCCTTGCGAAACCCACGATGTAGCTTCAAATTAATGCGATGTAGAAGGTTTAGCTTCAAATCCATGCGGAACAAACGATATAGCTACAAATACTTGCGATATAAGTGATGTAGCTTCAAATGCTGGCGAAATAAACGAGTTGGCTTCAAATCCATATGAAACACACGTTGTAGCATCAAATCAATGCGATGTAGAAGGTTTAGCTTGAAATGCATGCGAAAGAAATGCTTTAGCTTCAAATACTTGCGATATAAGTGATGTAGCTTCATATGCAGGCGAAATAAACGAGTTAGCTTCAAATCCATGCGGAACACATGATGTAGCTTCAAATCAATGCGATGTAGATGGTTTAGAATCAAATCCATGCGAAATAAATGATTTAGCTTCAAATACTTGCGATATAAGTGATATAGCTGCAAATGCTGGCGAAATAAACGAGATAGCTTCAAATCCATGCGAAACAAATGTTGTAGCATCAAATCAATGCGATGTAGAAGGTTTAGCTTCAAATCCATGTGGAAGAAATGCTTTAGCTTCAAATACTTGCGATATAAGTGATGTAGCTTCAAATGCAGGCGAAATAAACGAGTTAGCTTCAAATGCATGCGGAACACATGATGTAGCTTCAAATCAATGCGATCTATAAGGTTTAGCTTCAAATCCATGCGAAACAAATGATTTAGCTTTCAATACTTACGATATATTGATGTAGCTTCAAATGCCGGGAAATAAACGAGTTAGCTTCAAATCCATGCGGAACACATGATGTAGTTTCAAATCAATGCGATGTAGATGGCATAGATTCAAATCCATGCGAAACAAATGATTTAGCTTCAAATACTTGCGATATAAGTGATATAGCTGCAAATGCTGGCGAAATAAACGAGATAGCTTCAAATCCATGCGAAACAAATGATTTAGCTACAAATACTTGCGATATAAGTGATATAGCTTCAAATGCTGGCGAAATAAACGAGTTGGCTTAAAATCCATGCGAAACACATGTTGGAGCATCAAATCAATGCGATGTAGAAGGTTTAGCTTCAAATCCATGCGAGAGAAATGCTTTAGCTTCAAATACTTGCGATATAAGTGATGTAGCTTCAAATGCAGGCGAAATAAACGAGCTAGCTTCAAATCCGTGCGGAACACATGATGTAGCTACAAATCAATGCGATGTATAAGGTTTATCTTCAAATCCATGCGAAACAAATGATTTAGCTACAAATACTTGCGATATAAGTGATATAGCTTCAAATGCTGGCGAAATAAACGAGTTGGCTTCAAATCCATACGAAACACATGTTGTAGCATCAAATCAATGCGATGTAGAAGGTTTAGCTTCAAATCCATGCGAAAGAAATGCTTTAGCTTCAAATACATGCGATATAAGTGATGTAGCTTCAAATGCAGGCGAAATAAACGATTTAGCTTCAAATCCATGCGGAACACATGATGTAGCTTCAAATCAATGCAATGTGTAAGGTTTACCTTCAAATCAATACGATGTATAAGGTTTAGCTTCAAATCCATGGGAAACAAATGATTTTGCTTCAAATACTTGCGATATAAGTGATATAGCTTCAAATGTTGGCGAAATAAACGAAATAGCTCCAAATCCATGCGAAACCCACGATGTAGCTTCAAATTAATGCGATGTAGAAGGTTTAGCTTCAAATGCATGCGAAAGAAATGCTTTAGCTTCAAATACTTGCGATATAAGTGATGTAGCTTCATATGCAGGCGAAATAAACGAGTTAGCTTCAAATCCATGCGGAACACATGATGTAGCTTCAAATCAATGCGATGTAGATGGTTTAGAATCAAATCCATGCGAAATAAATGATTTAGCTACAAATACTTGCGATATAAGTGATATAGCTGCAAATGCTGGCGAAATAAACGAGATAGCTTCAAATCCATGCGAAACAAATGTTGTAGCATCAAATCAATGCGATGTAGAAGGTTTAGCTTCAAATCAATGTGGAAGAAATGCTTTAGCTTCAAATACTTGCGATATAAGTGATGTAGCTTCAAATGCAGGCGAAATAAACGAGTTAGCTTCAAATGCATGCGGAACACATGATGTAGCTTCAAATCAATGCGATCTATCAGGTTTAGCTTCAAATCCATGCGAAACAAATGATTTAGCTTTCAATACTTACGATATAAGTGATATAGCTTCAAATGCTGGCGAAATAAACGATTTTGCTTCAAATCCATGCGAAACCCACGATGTAGCTTCAAATCAATGCGATGTAGATGGTTTAGAATCAAATCCATGCGAAAGAAATGCTTTAGCATAAAATACATGCGATATAAGTGATGTAGCTTCAAATGCAGGCGCAATAAACGATTTAGCTTCAAATCCATGCGGAGCACATGATGTAGCTTCTAATCAATGCAATGTGTAAGGTTTATCTTCAAATCAATACGATGTATAAGGTTTAGCTTCAAATCCATGGGAAACAAATGATTTAGCTACAAATACTTGCGATATAATTTATATAGCTGCAAATGCTGGCGAAGTAAACGAGATAGCTTCAAATCCTTGCGAAACAAATAATTTAGCTACAAATACTTGCGATATAAGTGATATAGCTTCAAATGCTGGCGAAATAAACGAGTTGGCTTCAAATCCATGCGAAACACATGTTGTAACATCAAATCATTGTGATGTAGAAGGCTTAACTTCAAATCCATGCGATAGAAATGCTTCAGCTTCAAATACTTGCGATATAAGTGATGTAGCTTCAAATGCAGGCGAAATAAACGAGCTAGCTTCAAATCCATGCGGAACACATGATGTAGCTACAAATCAATGCGATGCATAAGGTTTATCTTCAAATCCATGCGAAACAAATGATTTAGCTACAAATACTTGCGATATAAGTGATATAGCTTCAAATGCTGGCGAAATAAACGAGTTGGCTTAAAATCCATGCGAAACACATGTTGGATCATCAAATCAATGCGATGTAGAAGGTTTAGCTTCAAATCCATGCGAATGAAATGCTTTAGCTTCAAATACTTGCGTTATAAGTGATGTAGCTTCAAATGCAGGCGAAATAAACGACCTAGCTTCAAATCCGTGCGGAACACATGATGTAGCTACAAATCAATGCGATGTATAAGGTTTATCTTCAAATCCATGCGAAACAAATGATTTAGCTACAAATACTTGCGATATAAGTGATATAGCTTCAAATGCTGGCGAAATAAACGAGTTGGCTTAAAATCCATGCGAAACACATGTTGTAGCATCAAATCAATGCAATGTAGAAGGCTTTTGCTTCAAATCCATGCGAAAGAAATGCTTTAGATTCAAATACTTGCGGTATAAGTGATGTAGCTTCAAATGCAGGCGAAATAAACGATTTAGCTTCAAATCCATGCGAAACCCACGATGTAGCTTCAAATCAATGCGATGTAGAAGGTTTAGCTTCAAATCCATGCGAAACAAATGATTTAGCTACAAATACTTGCGATATAAGTGATATAGCTTCAAATGCTGGCGAAATAAACGAGTTGGCTTCAAATCCATGCGAAACACATGTTGTAACATCAAATCATTGCGATGTAGAAGGCTTAGCTTCAAATCCATGCGAAAGAAATGCTTTAGCTTCAAATACTTGCGATAAAAGTGATGTTGCTTCAAATGCCGGGAAATAAACGAGTTAGCTTCAAATCCATGCGGAACACATGATGTAGCTTCAAATCAATGTGATGTAGATGGTTTAGAATCAAATCCATGCGAAACAAATGATTTAGTTACAAATACTTGCGATATAAGTGATATAGCTTCAAATGCTGGCGAAATAAACGAGTTGGCTTCAAATCCATACGAAACACATGTTGTAGCATCAAATCAATGCGATGTAGAAGGTTTAGCTTCAAATCCATGCGAAAGAAATGCTTTAGCTTCAAATACTTGCGATATAAGTGATGTAGCTTCAAATGCAGGCGAAATAAACGAGTTAGCTTCAAATCCATGCGGAACACATGATGTAGCTTCAAATCAATGCGATGTAGATGGTTTAGAATCAAATCCATGCGAAATAAATGATTTAGTTACAAATACTTGCGATATAAGTGATATAGCTTCAAATGCTGGCGAAATAAACGAGTTGGCTTCAAATCCATGCGAAACACATGTTGTAGCATCAAATCAATGCGATGTAGAAGGTTTAGCTTCAAATCCATGTGGAAGAAATGCTTTAGCTTCAAATACTTGCGATATAAGTGATGTAGCTTCAAATGCAGGCGAAATAAACGAGTTAGCTTCAAATGCATGCGGAACACATGATGTAGCTTCAAATCAATGCGATCTATAAGGTTTAGCTTCAGATCCATGCGAAACAAATGATTTAGCTTCCAATACTTACGATATAAGTGATATAGCTTCAAATGCTGGCGAAATAAACGAGATAGCTTCAAATCCATGCGAAACCCACGATGTAGCTTCAAATCAATGCGATGTAGATGGTTTAGAATCAAATCCATGCGAAACAAATGATTTAGCTTCAAGTACTTGCGATATAAGAGATATAGCTCCAAACGCAAGCGAAATAAACGAGTTAGCTTCAAATCCATGCGGAACACATGATGTAGCTTCAAATCAATGCGATCTATAAGGTTTAGCTTCAAATACATGCGAAACAAATGATTTAGCCTCAAATACTTGCGATATAAGTGATATAGCTTCAAATTCTGGCGAAATAATCGAGTTAGCTTCAAATCCATGCGATACACATGATGTAGCTTCAAATTAATGCGATGTAGAAGGATTGGCTTGAAAACCATGCGAAACAAATGATTTAGCTTCAAATACTTGCGATATAAGTGATATAGCTTGAAATGCTGGCGAAATAAACGAGATAGCTTCAAATCCATGCGAAACCCACGATGTAGCTTTAAATATATGCGATGTAGAAGGCTTAGCTTCAAATCCATGCGAAAGAAATGTTTTAGCTTCAAATAATTGCGATATAAGTGATGTGGCTTCAAATGCAGGCGAAATAAACGAGTTAGCTTCAAATCCATGCGGAACACATGATGTAGCATCAAATCAATGCGATGTAGAAGGTTTAGCTTCAAATGCATGCGAAAGAAATGCTTTAGCTTCAAATACTTGCGATATAAGTGATGTAGCTTCAAATGCAGGCGAAATAAACGAGTTAGCTTCAAATCCATGCGGAACACATGATGTAGCTTCAAATCAATGCGATGTAGATGGTTTAGAATCAAATCCATGCGAAATAAATGATTTAGTTACAAATACTTGCGATATAAGTGATATAGCTTCAAATGCTGGCGAAATAAACGAGTTGGCTTCAAATCCATGCGAAACACATGTTGTAGCATCAAATCAATGCGATGTAGAAGGTTTAGCTTCAAATCCATGTGGAAGAAATGCTTTAGCTTCAAATACTTGCGATATAAGTGATGTAGCTTCAAATGCAGGCGAAATAAACGAGTTAGCTTCAAATGCATGCGGAACACATGATGTAGCTTCAAATCAATGCGATCTATAAGGTTTAGCTTCAGATCCATGCGAAACAAATGATTTAGCTACAAATACTTGCGATATAAGTGATATAGCTTCAAATGCTGGCGAAATAATCGAGTTGGCTTAAAATCCATGCGAAACACATGTTGTAGCATCAAATCAATGCGATGTAGAAGGTTTAGCTTCAAATCCATGTGGAAGAAATGCTTTAGCTTCAAATACTTGCGATATAAGTGATATAGCTTCAAATGCTGGCGAAATAAACGAGTTGGCTTAAAATCCATGCGAAACACATGTTGTAGCATCAAATCAATGCGATGTAGAAGGCTTTTGCTTCAAATCCATGCGAAAGAAATGCTTTAGCTTCAAATACTTGCGGTATAAGTGATGTAGCTTCAAATGCTGGCGAAATAAACGAGCTAGCTTGAAATCCATGCGGAACACATGATGTAGCTACAAATCAATGCGATGTATAAGGTTTATCTTCAAATCCATGCGAAACAAATGATTTAGCTACAAATACTTGCGATATAAGTGATATAGCTTCAAATGCTGGCGAAATAAACGAGTTGGCTTAAAATCCATGCGAAACACATGTTGGAGCATCAAATCAATGCGATGTAGAAGGTTTAGCTTCAAATCCATGCGAAAGAAATGATTTAGCTTCAAATACTTGCGATATAAGTGATGTAGCTTCAAATGCAGGCGAAATAAACGAGCTAGCTTCAAATCCGTGCGGAACACATGATGAAGCTACAAATCAATGCGATGTATAAGGTTTATCTTCAAATCCATGCGAAACAAATGATTTAGCTACAAATACTTGCGATATAAGTGATATAGCTTCAAATGCTGGCGAAATAAACGAGTTGGCTTCAAATCAATGCGAAACACATGTTGTAGCATGAAATCAATGCGATGCAGAAGGCTTTTGCTTCAAATCCATGCGAAAGAAATGCTTTAGCTTCAAATACTTGCGATATAAGTGATGTAGCTTCAAATGCAGGCGAAATAAACGATTTAGCTTCAAATCCATGCGGAACACATGATGTAGCTTCAAATCAATGCAATGTGTAAGGTTTACCTTCAAATCAATACGATGTATAAGGTTTAGCTTCAAATCCATGGGAAACAAATGAATTTGCTTCAAATACTTGCGATATAAGTGATATAGCTTCAAATGCTGGCAAAATAAACGAGATAGCTTCAAATCCATGCGCAACCCACGATGTAGCTTCAAATTAATGCGATGTAGAAGGTTTAGCTTCAAATCCATTCGAAACAAATGATATAGCTACAAATACTTGCGATATAAGCGATGTAGCTTCAAATGCTGGCGAAATAAACGAGTTAGCATAAAATCCATGCGAAACACATGTTGGAGCATCAAATCAATGCGATGTAGAAGGTTTAGCTTCAAATCCATGCGAAAGAAATGCTTTAGCTTCAAATACTTGCGATAAAAGTGATGTAGCTTCAAATGCCGGGAAATAAACGAGTTAGCTTCAAATCCATGCGGAACATATGATTTAGTTACAAATACTTGCGAT
This sequence comes from Megalopta genalis, assembly GCF_051020955.1. Lineage (NCBI taxonomy): Eukaryota > Metazoa > Arthropoda > Insecta > Hymenoptera > Halictidae > Megalopta > Megalopta genalis. The sequence goes on along the minus strand of NW_027477830.1, from coordinate 12,597 downwards.
ATAAGTGATATAGCTTCAAATGCTGGCGAAATAAACGAGTTGGCTTCAAATCTATACGAAACACATGTTGTAGCATCAAATCAATGCGATGTAGAAGGTTTAGCTTCAAATCCATGCGAAAGAAATGCTTTAGCTTCAAATACTTGCGATATAAGTGATGTAGCTTCAAATGCAGGCGAAATAAACGAGTTAGCTTCAAATCCATGCGGAACACATGATGTAGCTTCAAATCAATGCGATGTAGATGGTTTAGAATCAAATCCATGCGAAATAAATGATTTAGTTACAAATACTTGCGATATAAGTGATATAGCTTCAAATGCTGGCGAAATTATCGAGTTATCTTCAAATCCATGCGAAACAAATGATGCAGCTTCAAATCAATGCGATGTAGAAGGTTTGGTTTCAGATCCATGCGAAACAAATGATGCAGCTTCAAATCAATGCGATGTAGAAGGTTTGGTTTCAGATCTATGCGAAACAAATGATTTAGCTTCAAATACTTGCGATATAAGTAATATAGCTTCAAATGCTGACGAAATTATCGAGTTATCTTCAAATCCATGCGAAACAAATGATGCAGCTTCAAATCAATGCGATGTAGAAGGTTTGGTTTCAGATCCATGCGAAACAAATGATTTAGCTTCAAATACTTGCGATATAAGACATATAGATTCTAATGCTGGCGAAATAACCGAGTTAGCTTCAAACGCAGGCGAAACACATTATGTAGGTTCAAATCAAAGCGATGTAGAAGGATTAGTTTCAAATCCATGTTAAAAAATGATTTTGATTCAAATACTTGTGATTTAAGTGATATAGCTTCAAATGCAAGCGAAACAATCGCTTTAGCTTCAAATACATGCGAATCACATAATTTAGCTTCAAATTCATGCGAAACACATGGTTTAGCTTCGAATTCATGCGAAACAAATGATATATCTTCAAATACTTGCGATATAAGTGATATTGCTTCAAATGCAGGCGAAACGGACGAGTTAGCTTCAAATCCATGCGAAACACATGATGTAGCTTCAAATTAATGCGATGTAGAAGGTTTAGCTTCAAATCCGAGCGAATCAAATGATATATCTTCAAATACTTGCGATATAAGTGATATTGCTTCAAATGCAGGCGAAACGAACGAGTTAGCTTCAAATCCATGCGAAACACATGATGTAGCTTCAAATCAATGCGATGTTTAAGGTTTAGCTTCAAATCCACGCGAAACAAATGATTTAGCTTCAAATACTGGCGACATAAGTGATATTGCTTCAAATGCAGGCGAAACGAACGTGTTTGCTTCAAATCCATGAGAAACACATGATGTAGCTTCAAATCAATGCGATGTATAAGGTTTAGCTTCAAATCCACGCGAAACAAATGACTTAGCTTCAAATACTTGCGATATAAGTGATATAGTTTCAAATGCTGGCGAAATAACCGAGTTAGCATCAAATGCATGCGAAACACATGATGTAGCTTCAAATCAATGCGATGTAGATGGTTTAGAATCAAATCCATGCGAAACAAATGATTTACCTTCAAATACTTGCGATATAAGTGATATTGCTTCAAATGCAGGCGAAACGAACGAGTTAGCTTCAAATCCATGCGAAACACATGATGTAGCTTCAAATCAATGCGATGTAGAAAGATTAGCTTCAAATCCATGCGAAACAAATGATTTAGCTTCAAATACTGGTCAAACAAACGAGTTAGCTTCAAATCCATGCGAAACACATGATGTAGCTTCAAATCAATGCGATGTAGAAAGATTAGCTTCAAATCCATTCGAAACACATGATGTTCCTTCAAATCAATGCGATGTATAAGGTTTAGCTTCTACTCCATGCGAAACAAATGATTTAGCTTCAAATACTTGCGATATAAGTGATATAGCTTCAAATGATGGCGAAATAAATGAGTTAGCTTCAAATCCATGCGGAACACATAATGTAGCTTCAAATCATTGCGATGTAGAAAGATTAGCTTCAAATCCATGCGAAACACATGATGTAGCTTCAAATCAATGCGATGTATAAGGTTTAGCTTCAAATCCAGGCGAAACAAATGGTTTAGCATCAAATACTGGTCAAACAAACGAGTTAGCTTCAAATCCATGCGAAACACATGATGTTGCTTCAAATCAATGCGATGTATAAGGTTTAGCTTCAACTCCATGCGAAACAAATGATTTAGCTTCAAATACTTGCGATATATGTGATATAGTTTCAAATGCTGGCGAAATGATCGAGTTAGCTTCAAATCCATGCGAAACACATGATGTAGCTTCAAATCAATGCGATGTAGAAAGATTAGCTTCAAACCCATGCGAAACACATGATGTTTCTTCAAATCAATGTAATGTATATGGTTTAGCTTCTACTCCATGCGAAACAAATGATTTAGCTTCATATACTTGCGATATAAGTGATATAGCTTCAAATGCTGGCGAAATAAACGAGTTACCTTCAAATCCATGCGAAACACATGATGTAGCTTCAAATCAATGCGATGTAGATTATTTAGCTATAAAAGTTCATGCGAAACAAATGATTTAGCATCAAATACTTGCGATATATGTAATATAGCTTAAAATGCTGGCAAAATAATCGAGTTAGCTACAAATCCAAGCGAAGCACATGATGTAGCTTCAAATCAATGCGATGTAGAAAGATTAGCTTCAAATCCATGCGGAACACATGATGTAGCTTCAAATCAATACAATGTAGAAAGATTAGTTTCAAATCCATGCGAAACACATGATGTTGCTTCAAATCAATGCGATGTATAAGGTTTAGTTTCAACTCCATGCGAAACAAATGATTTAGCTTCAAATACTTGCGATATAAGTGATATAGCTTCAAATGCTGGCGAAATAAACGAGATAGCTTCAAATCCATGCGAAACCCACGATGTAGCTTCAAATCAATGCGATGTAGATGGTTTAGAATCAAATCCATGCGAAACAAATGATTTAGCTTCAAGTACTTGCGATATAAGAGATATAGCTTCAAACGCAAGCGAAATAAACGAGTTAGCTTCAAATCCATGCGGAACACATGATGTAGCTTCAAATCAATGCGATCTATAAGGTTTAGCTTCAAATACATGCGAAACAAATGATTTAGCCTCAAATACTTGCGATATAAGTGATATAGCTTCAAATTCTGGCGAAATAATCGAGTTAGCTTCAAATCCATGCGATACACATGATGTAGCTTCAAATTAATGCGATGTAGAAGGATTGGCTTGAAAACCATGCGAAACAAATGATTTAGCTTCAAATACTTGCGATATAAGTGATATAGCTTGAAATGCTGGCGAAATAAACGAGATAGCATCAAATCCATGCGAAACCCACGATGTCGCTTTAAATATATGCGATGTAGAAGGCTTAGCTTCAAATCCATGCGAAAGAAATGTTTTAGCTTCAAATAATTGCGATATAAGTGATGTGGCTTCAAATGCAGGCGAAATAAACGAGTTAGCTTCAAATCCATGCGGAACACATGATGTAGCATCAAATCAATGCGATGTAGAAGGTTTAGCTTCAAATGCATGCGAAATAAATGCTTTAGCTTCAAATACTTGCGATATAAGTGATGTAGCTTCAAATGCAGGCGAAATAAACGAGCTAGCTTCAAATCCATGCGGAACACATGATGTAGCTACAAATCAATGCGATGTATAAGGTTTATCTTCAAATCCATGCGAAACAAATGATTTAGCTACAAATACTTGCGATATAAGTGATATAGCTTCAAATGCTGGCGAAATAATCGAGTTGGCTTAAAATCCATGCGAAACACATGTTGTAGCATCAAATCAATGCGATGTAGAAGGTTTAGCTTCAAATCCATGTGGAAGAAATGCTTTAGCTTCAAATACTTGCGATATAAGTGATATAGCTTCAAATGCTGGCGAAATAAACGAGTTGGCTTAAAATCCATGCGAAACACATGTTGTAGCATCAAATCAATGCGATGTAGAAGGCTTTTGCTTCAAATCCATGCGAAAGAAATGCTTTAGCTTCAAATACTTGCGGTATAAGTGATGTAGCTTCAAATGCTGGCGAAATAAACGAGTTGGCTTAAAATCCATGCGAAACACATGTTGGAGCATCAAATCAATGCGATGTAGAAGGTTTAGCTTCAAATCCATGCGAAACAAATGATTTACCTTCAAATACTTGCGATATAAGTGATATTGCTTCAAATGCAGGCGAAACGAACGAGTTAGCTTCAAATCCATGCGAAACACATGATGTAGCTTCAAATACTTGCGATATAAGTGATATAGTTTAAAATGCTGTCGAAATAATCGTGTTTGCTTCAAATCCATGCGTTACACATGATGTTCCTTCAAATCAATGCGATGTATAAGCTTTAGCTTCTACTCCATGCGAAACAAATGATTTAGCTTCAAATACTTGCGATATAAGTGATATAGCTTCAAATGATGGCGAAATAAACGAGTTAGCTTCAAATCCATGCGAAACACATGATGTAGCTTCAAATCAATGCGATGTATATTATTTAGCTATTCAAGTCCATGCGAAACAAATGATTTAGCTTCAAATACTTGCGATATGTGTAATATAGCTTAAAATGCTGGCAAAATAATCGAGTTAGCTTCAAATCCAAGCGAAGCACATGATGTAGCTTCAAATCAATGCGATGTAGAATGATTAGCTCCAAATTCATGCGAAACACATGATGTAGCTTCATATCAATGCGATGTATAAGGTTTAGCTTCAAATTCCAGCGAAACAAATCATTTAGCTTCAAATACTTGCGATATAAGTGATATAGCTTCAAATGCTGGCGCAATTAACGAGATAGCTTCAAATCCATGCGAAACACATGATGTAGCTTCAAATCAATGCGATGTAGAAGGTTCAGCTTCAAATCCATCCGGAACAAATGATTTAGATTCAAATACTTGCGATATAAGTGATATAGCTTCAAATGCTGGCGAAATAGACGAGTTAGCATCAAATCCATGCGAAACACATGATGTAGCTTCAAATCAATACGATGTTGATGGTTCAGTTTCCAATCCACGCGAGACAAATGATTTAGCTTCAAATACTTGCGATATAAGTGATATAGTTTCAAATGCTGCTGAAATAATCGAGTTAGCTTCAAATCCATTCGAAACATATGATGTAGCTTCAAATCAATGCGATGTAGAAGGTTTAGCTTCAAATCCATGCGGAACAAATGATTTAGTTTCAAATACTTGCGATATAAGTGATATAGCTTCAAATGCTGGCGAAATAAGTGATATAGCTTCAAATGCTGGCGAAATAATCGAGTTAGCTTCAAATCCATGCGAAACACATGATGTAGCTTCAAATCAATGCGATGTAGAAAGATTAGCTTCAAATCCACGCGAAACACACCATGTTGCTTCAAATCAATGCGTTGTATAAGGTTTAGCTTCAACTCCGTGCGAAACAAATGATTTAGCTTGAAATACTTGCGATATAAGTGATATAGCTTCAAATGCAGGCGAAACAATCGAGTTAGCTTCAAATCCATGCGAAACACATGATGCAGGTTCAAACACTTGCGATATAATTGATATAGTTTCAAATGCTGGCGAAATAATCGTGTTTGCTTCAAATCCATGTGAAACACATGAGGTAGCTACAAATCAATGCGATGTAGAAGGTTTGGCTTCAAATCCATGCAAAACAAATGATTTGGCTTCAAATGCTTGCGATGTAAGTGATATAGCTTCAAATGCTAGCGAAATAAACGAGGTAGCTTCAAATCCATGCGAAAGATATGATGTAGCATCAAATCAATGCGATGTAGAAGGTTTGGCTTCAGATCCATGCGAAACAAATGATTTAGCTTGAAATACTTGCGATATAAGTGATATAGCTTCAAATGCTGGCGAAATAAGTGAGTTACCTTCAAATCCATGCGAAACACATTATGTAGCTTCAAATCAATGCGATGTATAAGGTTTAGCTTCAAATCCAAGCGAAACAAATGATTTAGCTTCAAATACTTGCGATATAAGTGATATAGCTTCAAATGCTGGCGAAATAAACGAGTTAGCTTCAAATTCACGCGAAACACATGATGTAGCTTCAAATGTATAAGGTTTAGCATCAAATCCATGCGAAACAAATGATTTAGCTTCAAATACTTGCGACGTAAGTAATATAGCTTCAAATGCCGGGGAAACAAACGAGTTAGCTTCAAATCCATGCCAATCACATAATTAAGCTTCTAATTCATGCGAAACACATGGTTTAGCTTCATATACATGCGAAACAAATGGTTTAGCTTCAAATACTTCCGACGTATGTGATATAGCTACAAATGCAGGCGAAGAAAACCAGTTGGCTTAAAATCCATGCGAAACACATGATGTAGCTTCAAATCAATGCGATGTAGAAAGATTAGCTTCAAATCCATGCGAAACACACGATGTTGCTTCAAATCAATGCGTTGTATAAGGTTTAGCTTCAAATCCACTCGAAACAAATGATTTAGCTTCAAATACTTGCGATGTAAGTGAATTAGTTTTCAAATCTGTCGAAATAAAGGAGTTACCTTCATATCCATGCGAAACACATGATGAAGCTCCGAATCCATGCGAAACAAATTATTTAGCTTCAAATACTTGCGATATAAGTGATATAGTTTTAAATGCTGGCGAAATAATCGAGTTAGCTTCAAATCCATGCGAAACACATGATCTTGCTTCAAATCAATGCGATGTATATGGTTTAGCTTCAACTCCATGCGAAACAAAAGATTTAGCTTCAAATACTTGCGATATAAGTGATATAGCTTCAAATGCTGGCGAAATAAACGAGTTACCTTCAAATCCATGCGAAACACATGATGTAGCTTCAAATCAATACAATGTAGAAAGATTAGTTTCAAATCCATGCGAAACACATGATGTTACTTCAAATCTATTCGATGTATAAGGTTTAGATTCTACTCCATGCGAAACAAATGATTTAGCTTCATATACTTGCGATATAAGGGACATTGCTTCAAATGGTGGCGAAATAAACGAGTTACCTTCAAATCCATGCGAAACACATGATGTAGCTTCAAATGTATAAGGTTTAGTGTCAAATCCATGCGAAACAAATGATTTAGCTTCAAATACTTGCGACGTAAGTGATATAGCTTCAAATGCAGGCGAAACGAACGAGTTAGCTTCAAATGCATGCGAAACACATGATGTAGATTCAAATACTTGCGATATAAGTGATATAGTTTCAAATGCTGTCGAAATAATCGTGTTTGCTTCAAATCCATGCGAAACAAATGATTGGCTTCAAATGCTTGCGATATAAGTGATATAGCTTCAATGCTGTCGAAATATACGAGTTAGCTTCAAATCCATGCGAAACATATGATGTAGCATCAAATCAATGCGATGTAGAAGGTTTGGATTCAGATCCATGCGAAACAAATGATTCAGCTTCAAATACTTGCGATATAAGTGATATAGCTTCAAATGCAGGCGAAACGAACGAGTTGGCGTCAAATCCATGCGAAACACATAATTAAGCTTCTAATTCATGCGAAACACATGGTTTAGCTTCATATTCATGCGAAACAAATGGTTTAGCTTCCAATTCTTCCGACGTATGTGATATAGCTACAAATGCAGGCGAAGCAAACGAGTTGGCTTCAAATCCATGAGAAACAAATGATTTAGCTTCAAATACTTGCGATATAAGTGATATTGCTTCAAATGCAGGCGAAACGAACGAGTTAGCTTCAAATCCATGCGAAACACATGATGTAGCTTCAAATCAATGCGATGTAGAAGGTTTAGCTTCAAATCCAGGCGAAACAAATGATTTAGCTTCAAATACTGGTCAAACAAACGAGTTAGCTTCAAATCCATGCGAAACACATGATGTAGCTTCATATCAATGTGATGTAGAAAGATTAGCTTCAAATCCATGCGAAACACATGATGTTGCTTCAAAACAATGCGATGTATAAGGTTTAGCTTCAACTCCATGCGAAACAAATGATTTAGCCTCAAATACTTGCGATATATGTGATATAGTTTCAAATGCTTGCGAAATAATCGAGTTAGCTTCAAATCCATGCGAAACACATGATGTAGCTTCAAATCAATGCGATGTAGAAAGATTAGCTTCAAACCCATGCGAAACACATGATGTTCCTTCAAATCAATGCGATGTATAAGGTTTAGCTTCTACTCCATGTGAAACAAATGATTTAGCTTCAAATACTTGCGAATATAAGTGATACAGCTTCAAATGCTGGCGAAATAATCGAGTTAGCTTCAAATCCATGCGAAGCACATGATGTAGCTTCAAATCAATGCGATGTAGTAAGATTAGATTCAAATCCATGCGAAACACATGATGTTCCTTCAAATCAATGCTATGTAGAAGGTTCAGCTTCAAATCCATGCGAATCAAATGATTTAGCTTCAAATACTTGCGATATAAGTGATATAGTTTCAAATGCTGGTAAAATAATCGAGTTAGCTTCAAATCCATGCGAAACATTTGATGTAGCTTCAAATCAATGCGATGTGGAAGGTTTGGATTCAGATCCACGGGAAACAAATGATTTAGCTTCAAATACTTGCGATATAAGTGATATATCTTCAAATTCTGGCGAAATAATCGAGTTAGCTACAACTCCATGCGAAACCAGTGATGTAGCTTCAAATCAATGCGATGTTGAAGGTTTAACTTCATATCCATGTGTAGCAAGCGATTTAACTTCAAATACTTGCGATATAAGTTGTCTAGCATCAAATGCTGGCGAAATAATCGAGATAGCTTCAAATCCATGCGAAACACATGATGTAGTTTCAAATCAATGCGATCTAGAAGGTTTAGCTTCAAATCCATGCGAATCAAATGATTTAGCTTCAAATACTTGCGATATAAGTGATATAGTTTCAAATGCTGGCGAAATAATCGAGTTAGCATCAAATCCATGCGAAACATATGATGTAACTTCAAATCAATGCGATGTAGATGGTTTAGAATCAAACCCATGCGAAACAAATGATTTAGCTTCAAATACTTGCGATATAAGTGATATAGCTTCAAATGCTGGCGAAATAAACGAGTTATCTTCAAATCCATGCGAAACCAATGATGTAGCTTCAAATCAATGCGATGTTGAAGGTTTAACTTCATATCCATGTGTAGCAAGCGATTTAACTTCAAATACTTGCGATATATGTTGTCTGGCATCAAATGCTGGCGAAATAATCGAGTTAGCTTCAAATCCATGGGAAACACATGATGTAGTTTCAAATCAATGCGATGTAGCTGGTTTAGATTGAAATCCATGCGAAACAAATGATTTAGCTTCAAATCAATAGGATCTAGAAGGTTTAGCTTCAAATCCATGCGAAACAAATGATTTGGCTTCAAATACTTGCGATATAAGTGATATAGCTTCAAATGGTGGCGAAATAAACGAGTTAGCTTCAAATCCATGCGTAACATATTACGTAGCATCAAATTTAATGCGATGTAGAAGGATTAGTTTCAAATCCATGTTAAACAAATAACTTAGCTTCAAATACTTGCGATATAAGTAATATAGCTTCAAATGCTGGAGAAATAATCGAGTTAGCTTCAAATCCAAGCGAAGCACATGATGTAGCTTCAAATCAATGCGATGTAGAAGGTTTAGCTTCAAATCCAAGCGAAACAAATGATTTAGCTTCAAATACTTGCGATATAAGTGACATAGTTTCAAATTATGGCGAAATAAACGAGTTAGTTTCAAATCCATGCGAAACACATGATGTACCTTCAAATCAATGCGATGTGGAAGGTTTGGCTTCAGATCCACGGGAAACAAATGATTTACCTTCAAATACTTGCGATATAAGTGATATATCTTCAAATTCTGGCGAAATAATCGAGTTAGCTACAACTCCATGCGAAACCAGTGATGTAGCTTCAAATCAATGCGATGTTGAAGGTTTAACTTCATATCCATGTGTAGCAAGCGATTTAACTTCAAATACTTGCGATATAAGTTGTCTGGCATCAAATGCTGGCGAAATAATCGAGATAGCTTCAAATCCATGCGAAACACATGATGTAGTTTCAAATCAATGCGATGTAGCTGCTTTAGATTCAAATCCATGCGAAACAAATGATTTAGCTTCAAATCAATAGGATGTAGAAGGTTTAGCTTCAAATCCATGCAAAACAAATGATTTGGCTTCAAATACTTGCGATATAAGTGATATAGCTTCAAATGGTGGCGAAAAAAACGAGTTAGCTTCAAATCCATGCGTAACATATTACGTAGCAGCAAATTTAATGCGATGTAGTAGGATTAGTTTCAAATCCATGTTAAACAAATAATTTAGCTTCAAATACTTGCGATATAAGTAATATAGCTTCAAATGCTGGAGAAATAAACGAGTTAGCTTCAAATCCATGCGAAACACATGATGTTGCTTCAAATCAATGCGATGTATAAGGTTTAGCTTCAACTCCATGCGAAACAAATGATTTAGCTTCAAACACTTGCGATATAAGTGATATAGCTTCAAATGCTGGCGAAATAAACGAGTTACCTTCAAATCCATGCGAAACAATGATGTAGCTTCAAATCAATGCGATGTAGATGGTTTAGCTTCAAATCCATGCGAAACACATGATGTAACTTCTAATCAATGCGATGTAGAAGGTTTGGCTTCAGATCCACGGGAAACAAATGATTTAGCTTCAAATACTTGCGATATAAGTGATATAGTTTCAAATGCTGGCGAAATAATCGAGTTAGCTTCAAATCCACGCGAAACACATGATGTAGCTTCAAATACTTGTGATTTAATTGATATAGCTTCAAATGCAGGCGAAACAAACGCTTGAACTTCAAATCCATGTGAATCACATAATTTAGCTTCACATTCATGCGAAACACATGGTTTAGCTTGAAATTCATGCGAAACAAATGATTTAGTTTCAAATACTTGCGATATAAGTGATATAGCTTCAAATGCTGGCGAAATAATCGAGTTAGCTTCAAATCCAAGCGAAACACAAGATGTAACTTCTAATCAATGCGATGTAGAAGGTTTGGCTTCAGTTCCACGGGAAACAAATGATTTAGCTTCAAATACTTGCGATATAAGTGATATAGCATCAAATTCTGGCGAAATAATCGAGTTAGCTTCAAATCCAAGCGAAGCACATGATGTAGCTTCAAATCAATGCGATGTAGAAGGTTTTGCTTCAAATCCAAGCGAAACAAATGATTTAGCTTCAAATACGTGTCAAACAAACGAGTTAGCTTCAAATCCATTCGAAACACATGGTGCAGCTTCAAATCAATGCGATGTATAAGGTTTAGCTTCAAATCCATGCGAAACATATGATGTAACTTCAAATCAATGCGATGTAGATGGTTTAGAATCAAACCCATGCGAAAACAAATGATTTAGCTTCAAATACTTGCGATATAAGTGATATAGCTTCAAATGCTGGCGAAATAAACGAGTTAGCTTCAAATCCATGCGAAACACATGATGTAGCTTCTAATCAATGCGGTGTAGAAAGTTTAGCTACAAATCCATGTGTAGCAAGCGATTTAACTTCAAATACTTGCGATATAAGTTGTCTGGCATCAAATGCTGGCGAAATAATCGAGATAGCTTCAAATCCATGCGAAACACATGATGTAGTTTCAAATCAATGCGATCTAGAAAGTTTAGCTTCAAATCCATGCGAAACAAATTATTTAGCTTCAAATACTTGCGATATAAGTGATACAGTTTCAAATTATGGCGAAATAATCGAGTTAGCTTCAAATCCATGCGAAACACATGATGTAACTTCTAATCAATGCGATGTAGAAGGTTTGGCTTCAGATCCACGGGAAACAAATGATTTAGCTTCAAATACTTGCGATATAAGTGATATAGCTTCAAATTCTGGCGAAATAATCGAGTTAGCTTCAACTCCATGCGAAACACATGATGTAGCTTCAAATCAATGCGATGTAGAAGGTTTAGCTTCTAATCCATGCGAAACAAATTATTTAGCTTCAAATACTTTGATATAAGTGATATAGTTTCAAATTATGGCGAAATAATCGAGTTAGCTTCAAATCCATGCGAAACACATGATGTAACTTCAAATCAATGCGATGTAGAAGGTTTGGCTTCAGATCCACGGGAAACAAATGATTTAGCTTCAAATACTTGCGATATAAGTGATATAGCTTCAAATTCTGGCGAAATAATCGAGTTAGCTTCAAATTAATGCGAAACACATGATATAGCTTCAAATCAATGCGATGTAGCTGGTTTAGATTCAAATCCATGCGAAACACATGATGTTGCTTCAAATCAATGCGATGTATAAGGTTTAGCTTCAACTCCATGCGAAACAAATGATTTAGCTTCAAACACTTGCGATATAAGTGATATAGCTTCAAATGCTGGCGAAATAAACGATTTAGCTTCAAATCGAAGCGAAGCACATGATGTAGCTTCAAATCAATGCGATGTAGAAGGTTTTGCTCCAAATCCAAGCGAAACAAATGATTTAGCTTCAAATACGTGTCAAACAAACGAGTT
>NW_027477829.1:0-54487 GCF_051020955.1 Megalopta genalis | reverse complement strand
AGCTATGTCACTTGTACCCCAAGTGTTTGAAGCTAAGTCATTTGTTCCGCGTGGATTTGAAGCTAAACCTTCCACATCGCATTGATTTGAAGCTAAATCATGTGTATCGCATGGATTTGAAGCTAACTCGTTCGTTTCGCATGCAGTTGTAGCTAAATAATGTATATCACAAGTATTTGTAGCTAAACCATTTTTTTTCGCATGGATTTGAAGCTACGCCTTCCACTTCGCATTGATTTGAAGCTAAATCATATGTGTCGCATGGATTTGAAGCTGAACCTCCTACATCGCATTGAGTTGAAGCTAAACCTTCTACATCACATTGATTTGCAGCTAAATCATGTGTTTCGCATGGATTTGAAGCTAAACCATTTGTTTTGCGTGGATTTGAAGCTAAATAATGTATATCACAAGTATTTGTAGCTAAACCATTTGTTTTGCGTGGGTTTGAAGCTAATTCTTCTACTTCGCATTCATTGAAGCTAAATCATTTGTTTCGCATGGATTTGAATCTAAGCCTTGCCCTTCGAATTGATTTGAAGCTAAATAATGTGAATCGCATGGATTTGAAGCTAACTCGTTCGTTTCGCATGCAATTGTAGCTAAGTGACGTATATCACAAGTATTTTAAGCTAAACCATTTGTTATAAAATGGATTTGAAGCTAAGCCTTCTACTTCCGCATTCATTTGAAGCTAAATCATTTGTTTAGCATGGATTTGAATCTAAGCCTTGTCCTTCGAATTGATTTGAAGCTAAATCATGTGTTTCGTATGGATTTGAAGCTAAACCTTCTACATCGCATTGATTTGAAGCTAAACCTTCTATATTCTATTGATTTGAAGCTAAACCTTCTACCTCTTATTGATTTGAAGCTAAACCTTCTATATTCTATTGATTTGAAGCTAAACCTTCTACCTCTTATTGATTTGAAGCTAAACCTTTTACATCGCATTGATTTGAAGATAAATCGTTTGTTTCGCATAGATTTGAATCTATGCCTTGTCCTTCGAATTGATTTGAAGCTAAATCACTTGTTTCGCATGGATTTGAATCTAAGCCTTGTCCTTCGAATTGATTTGAAGCTAATCATGTGTTTCGCATGGATTTGAAGCTAAACCATTTGTTTTGCGTGGATTTGAGCTAAATAATGTATATCACAATGTATTTGTAGCTAAACCATTTGTTTTGCGTGATTTGAAGCTAATTCTTCTACTTCGCATTCATTTGAAGCTAAATCATTTGTTTCGCATGGATTTGAATCTAAGCCTTGCCCTTCGAATTGATTTGAAGCTAAATAATGTGAATCGCATGGATTTGAAGCTAACTCGTTCGTTTCGCATGCAACTGTAGCTAAGTGACGTATATCACAAGTATTTTAAGCTAAACCATTTGTTATAAAATGGATTTGAAGCTAAGCCTTCTACTTCGCATTCATTTGAAGCTAAATCATTTGTTTAGCATGGATTTGAATCTAAGCCTTGTCCTTCGAATTGATTTGAAGCTAAAACATGTGTTTCGTATGGATTTGAAGCTAAACCTTCTACATCGCATTGATTTGAAGCTAAACCTTCTATATTCTATTGATTTGAAGCTAAACCTTCTACCTCTTATTGATTTGAAGCTAAACCTTCTATATTCTATGATTTGAAGCTAAACCTTCTACCTCTTATTGATTTGAAGCTAAACCTTTTACATCGCATTGATTTGAAGATAAATCGTTTGTTTCGCATAGATTTGAATCTATGCCTTGTCCTTCGAATTGATTTGAAGCTAAATCACTTGTTTCGCATGGATTTGAATCTAAGCCTTGTCCTTCGAATTGATTTGAAGCTAAATCATGTGTTTCGTATGGATTTGAAGCTAAACCTTCTACATCGCATTGATTTGAAGCTAAACCTACTATATTCTATTGATTTGAAGCTAAACCTTCTACCTCTTATTGATTTGAAACTAAACCTTCTACATCGCATTGATTTGAAGATACATCGTGTGTTTCGCATGGATTTGAAGCTAACTCGTTAGTTTCGCATGCAGTTGTAGCTAAATAATGTATATCACAAGTATTTGTAGCTAAACCATTTTTTTTCGCATGGATTTGAAGCTACGCCTTCCACTTCGCATTGATTTGAAGCTAAATCATTTGTTTCGCATGGAATTGAAGCTTCCTCGTTTGTTCCTCCAGCTTTTGAAGCTATATCACTTATATCGCAAGTATTTGAAGCTAAATCATATGTGTCGCATGGATTTGAAGCTGAACCTTCTACATCGCATTGATTTGAATCTAAATCTTGTGTATCGCATGGATTTGAAGCTAAACCTTCTACATCACATTGATTTGCAGCTAAATCATATGTTTCGCATGGATTTGAAGCTAACTCGTTCGTTTCGCCTGCAGTTGAACCTACATCACTTATATCGCAAGTATTTGAAGGTAAATCATGTTTATCGCGTGGATTTTGAAGCTAACTCGTTTGATTAGTCTGAATTTGAAGCTATGTCACTTGTACCCCAAGTGTTTGAAGCTAAGTCATTTGTTTCGCGTGGATTTGAAGCTAAACCTTCTACATCGCATTGATTTGAAGCTAAATCATGTGTCTCGCATGGATTTGAAGCAAACTCGTTTGTTCCGCATGCAGTTGTAGCTAAATAATGTATATCACAAGTATTTGTAGCTAATCCATTTTTTTCGCATGGATCTGAAGCTAAGCCTTCTACATCGCATTGATTTGAAGCTAAATCATGTGTCTCGCATGGATTTGAAGCTAAACCTTCTACATCACATTGATTTGCAGCTAAATCATATGTTTCGCATGGATTTGAAGCTAACTCGTTCGTTTCGCCTGCAGTTGAACCTACATCACTTATATCGCAAGTATTTGAAGCTAAATCATGTTTTTCGCGTGGATTTTGAAGCTAACTCGTTTGATTAGTCTGCATTTGAAGCTATGTCACTTGTACCCAAGTGTTTGAAGCTAAGTCATTTGTTCCGCGTGGATTTGAAGCTAAACCTTCTACATCGCATTGATTTGAAGCTAAATCATGTGTCTCGCATGGATTTGAAGCAAACTCGTTTGTTCAGCATGCAGCTGTAGCTAAATAATGTATATCACAAGTATTTGTAGCTAATCCATTTGTTTCGCATGGATCTGAAGCTAAGCCTTCTACTTCGCATTGATTTGAAGTTAAATCATTTGTTTCGCATGGAAATGAAGCTTCCTCGTTTGTTCCTCCAGCTTTTGCAGCTACATCACTTATATCGCAAGTATTTGAAGCTAAATCATATGTGTCGCATGGATTTGAAGCTGAACCTACTACATCGCAATGATTTGAAGCGAAATCTTGTGTATCGCATGGATTTGAAGCTAAACCTTCCACATCGCATTGATTTGAAGCTAAATCATGTGTATCGCATGGATTTGAAGCTAACTCGTTAGTTTCGCATGCAGTTGTAGCTAAATAATCTATATCACAAGTATTTGTAGCTAAACCATTTGTTTCGCATGGATTTGAAGCTACGCCTTCTACTTCGCATTGATTTGAAGCTAAATCATTTGTTTCGCATGGAATTGAAGCCACCACGTTTGTTCCTCCAGCTTTTGAAGCTATATCACATATATCGCAAGTATTTGAAGCTAAATCATGTGTATCGCGTGGAATTGAAGCTACCTCGTTAGTTTCGCATGCAGTTGTAGCTAAATAACGTATATCACAAGTATTTGTAGCTAAACCATTTGTTTCGCATGGATTTGAAGCTACGCCTTCTACTTCGCATTGATTTGAAGCTAAAGCATTTGTTTCGCATGGATTTGAATCTAAGCATTGTACTTCGAATTGATTTGAAGCTAAATCATGTGTTTCGTATGGATTTGAAGCTGAACCTTCTACATCGCATTGATTGGAAGCTAAACCTTCTACATTCTATTGATTTGAAGCTAAACCTTCTACCTCTAATTGTTTTGAAGCTAAACCTTCTACATCGTATTGATTTGCAGCTAAATCATGTGTTTCGCATGGATTTGAAGCTAACTCGTTCGTTTCGCATGCAGTTAAATCTAAATAACGTATATCACAAGTATTTGAAGCTAAACCATTTGATTCGCATGGATTTGAAGCTAAGCCTTCTACTTCGCATTAATTGGAAGATAAATCACGTGTTTTGCATGGATTTCAAGCTAAACCTTCTACATCGCATTGATTTGAAGCTAAATCATGTTTTTCGCATTGATTTGAAGCTAAATCATGTGTTTTGCATGCAGTTGAAGCTAAATCATGTCTTTCACAAGTATTTGAAGATGAACCATTTGAATTGCATTAATTTGAACCCGAGCCTTCTACTTCGCACTGATTTGCAGCTAAATAATGTGTTTCGCATGGATTTGAAGCTTACTCGTTCGTTTTGCTTGCAGTTGAATCTACATCACTTATATCGCAAGTGTTTGAAGCTAAATCATCTGTGTCGCATGGATTTGCAGCTAAACCTTCTACATAGCATCGATTTGAAGCTAAATCATATGTTTCGCATGGATTTGAAGCAAACTCGTTTGTTCCGCTTGCAGTTGTAGCTAAATAATGTATATCACAAGTATTTATAGCTAATCCATTTGTTTCGCATGGATCTGAAGCTAAGCCTTCTACTTCGCATTGATTGAAGTAAAATAATTTGTTTCGCATGGAATTGAAGCTTCCTCGTTTGTTCCTCCAGCTTTTGAAGCTATATCACTTCTATCGCAAGTATTTGAAGCTAAATCATATGTGTCGCATGGATTTGAAGCTGAACCTACTACATCGCAATGATTTTAAGCGAAATCTTGTGTATCGCATGGATTTGAAGCTAAACCTTCCACGTCGCATTGATTTGAAGCTAAATCATGTGTATCGCATGGATTTGAAGCTAACTCGTTCGTTTCGCATGCAGTTGTAGCTAAAGAATGTATATCACAAGTATTTGTAGCTAAACCATTTGCTGTGCATGGATTTGAAGCTAATTCTTCTACTTCGCATTCATTTGAAGCTAAATCATTTGATTCGCATGGATTTGAATCTGAGCCTTGTCCTTCGAATTGATTTGAAGCTAAATCATGTGTTTCGTATGGATTTGAAGCTAAACCTTCTACATCGCATTTATTTGAAGCTAAACCTTCTACATCGCATTTATTTGAAGCTGAACCTTCTATATTCCATTGATTTGAAGCTAAACCATCTACCTCTTATTGATTTGAAGCAAACCTTCTACATCGCATTGATTTGAAGATAAATCGTGTGTTTCGCATGGATTTGAAGCTAACTCGTTAGTTTCGCATGCAGTTGTAGCTAAATAATCTATATCACAAGTATTTGTAGCTAAACCATTTGTTTCGCATGGATTTGAAGCTACGCCTTCTACTTCGCATTGATTTGAAGCTAAATCATTTGTTTCGCATGGAATTGAAGCCACCACGTTTGTTCCTCCAGCTTTTGAAGCTATATCACTTATATCGCAAGTATTTGAAGCTAAATCATGTGTATCGCGTGGAATTGAAGCTACCTCGTTAGTTTCGCATGCAGTTGTAGCTAAATAATGTATATCACAAGTATTTGAAGCTAAACCATTTGATTCGCATGGATTTGAAGCTAAGCCTTCTACTTCGCATTAATTGGAAGATAAATCACGTGTTTTGCATGGATTTCAAGCTAAACCTTCTACATCGCATTGATTTGAAGCTAAATCATGTGTTTCGCATTGATTTGAAGCTAAATCATGTGTTTTGCATGCAGTTGAAGCTAAATCATGTCTTTCACAAGTATTTGAAGATGAACCATTTGAATTGCATTAATTTGAACCCGAGCCTTCCACTTCGCACTGATTTGCAGCTAAATAATGTGTTTCGCATGGATTTGAAGCTAACTCGTTCGTTTTGCTTGCAGTTGAATCTACATCACTTATATCGCAAGTGTTTGAAGCTAAATCATCTGTGTCGCATGGATTTGCAGCTAAACCTTCTACATAGCATCGATTTGAAGCTAAATCATATGTTTCGCATGGATTTGAAGCAAACTCGTTTGTTCCGCTTGCAGTTGTAGCTAAATAATGTATATCACAAGTATTTATAGCTAATCCATTTGTTTCGCATGGATCTGAAGCTAAGCCTTCTACTTCGCATTGATTGAAGTAAAATAATTTGTTTCGCATGGAATTGAAGCTTCCTCGTTTGTTCCTCCAGCTTTTGAAGCTATATCACTTCTATCGCAAGTATTTGAAGCTAAATCATATGTGTCGCATGGATTTGAAGCTGAACTTTCTACATCGCATTGATTTGAATCTAAATCTTGTGTATCGCATGGATTTGAAGCTAAACCTTCTACATCATATTGATTTGCAGCTAAATCATGTGTTTCGCATGGATTTGAAGCTAACTCGTTCGTTTCGCCTGCAGTTGAACCTACATCACTTATATCGCAAGTAATTGAAGCTAAATCATGTATATCGCGTGGATTTTGAAGCTAACTCGTTTGATTAGTCTGCATTTGATGCTATATCACTTATACCCCAAGTGTTTGAAGCTAAATCATTTGTTTCGCGTGGATTTGAAGCTTAACCTTCTACATCGCATTGATTTGAAGCTAAATCTTGTGTATCGCATGGATTTGAAGCTAAACCTTTCACATCGCATTGATTTGAAGCTAAATCATGTGTATCGCATGGATTTGAAGCTAACTCGTTCGTTTCGCATGAAGTTGTAGCTACATAATGTATATCACAAGTATTGGTAGCTAAACCACTTGTTTTGCATGGATCTGAAGCTAAACCTTCTACATCGCATTGATTTGAAGCTAAATCATGTGTTTCGCATGCAGTTGCAGCTAAATCATATCTTTCACAACTATTTGAAGATGAAACATTTGCATTGCATTGCTTTGAACCCGAGCCTTCTACTTCGCACTGATTTGCAGCTAAATAATTTGTTTCGCATGGATTTGAAGCTAAACCTTCTACATCGCATTGATTTGAAGCTAAATCATGTGCATCGCATTGATTTGAAGTTAACTCGTTTGTTTCGCATGCAGTTGTAACTAAATAATGTATATCACAAGTATTTGTCGTTAAACGATTTGTTTTGCATGGATTTGAAGCCAAGCCTTCTACTTCGCATTCATTTGAAGCTAAATCATTTGTTTCGCATGGATTTGAATCTAAGCCTTGTCCTTCGAATTGATTTGAATCTAAATCATGTGCGTCGTATGGATTTGAAGCTAAACCTTCTGCATCGCATTTATTTGAATCTAAACCTTCTATATTCTATTGATTTGAAGCTAAACCATCTACCTCTTATTGATTTGAAGCAAACCTTCTACATCGCATTGATTTGAAGATAAATCGTGTGTTTCGCATGGATTTGAAGCTAACTCGTTAGTTTTGCATGCAGTTGTAGCTAAATAATCTATATCACAAGTATTTGTAGCTAAACCATTTGTTTCGCATGGATTTGAAGCTACGCCTTCTACTTCGCATTGATTTGAAGCTATATCATTTGTTTCGCATGGAATTGAAGCCATCTCGTTTGTTCCTCCAGCTTTTGAAGATATACACTTATATCGCAAGTATTTGAAGCTAAATCATATGTGTCACATGGATTTGAAGCTGAACCTTCTACATCGCATTGATTTGAAGCTAAATCTTGTGCATCGCAGGGATTTGAAGCTAAACCTTCTACATCACATTGATTTGCAGCTAAATCATGTGTTTCGCATGGATTTGAAGCTAAACCTTCTACATCACATTGATTTGCAGCTAAATCATGTGTTTCGCATGGATTTGAAGCTAACTCGTTCGTTTTGCCTGCAGTTGAATCTACATCACTTATATCGCAAGTGTTTGAAGCTAAATCATGTGTATCGCGTGGATTTTGAAGCTAACTCATTTGATTAGTCTGCATTTGAAGCTATATCACTTATACCCCAAGTGTTTGAAGCTATATCATTTGTTTCGCGTGGATTTGAAGCTAAACTTTCTACATCGCATTGATTTGCAGATAAATCATGTGTTTCGCATGGATTTGAAGCTAACTCGTTCGTTGCGCATGCAGTTAAATCTAAATAACGTATATCACAAGTATTTGAAGCTAAACCATTTGATTCGCATGGATTTGAAGCTAAGCCTTCTACTTCGCATTAATTGGAAGATAAATCACGTGTTTTGCATGGATTTGAAGCTAAACCTTCTACATCGCATTGATTTGAAGCTAAATCATGTGTTTCGCATGCAGTTGAAGCTAAAACATATCTTTCACAAGTATTTGAGGATTAACCATTTGCATTGCATTGATTTGAATCCGAGCCTTCTCCATCGCATTGATTTGAAGCTAAACCTTCTATATTCTATTGATTTGAAGCTAAACCTTCTACCTCTTATTGATTTGAAGCTAAACCTTCTACATCGCATTGATTTGAAGATAAATCGTGCGTTTCGCATGGATTTGAAGCTAACTCGTTAGTTTCGCATGCAGTTGTAGCTAAATAATGAATATCACAAGAATTTGTAGCTAAACCATTTGATTCGCATGGATTTGAAGCTACGCCTTCTACTTCGCATTGATTTGAAGCTATATCATTTGTTTCGCATGGAATTGAAGCCACCTCGTTTGTTCCTCCAGCTTTTGAAGCTATAACACTTATATCGCAAGTATTTGAAGCTAAATCATATGTGTCACATGGATTTGAAGCTGAACCTTCTACATCGCATTGATTTGAAGCTAAATCTTGTGTATCGCAGGGATTTGAAGCTAAACCTTCTACATCACATTGATTTGCAGCTAAATCCTGTGTCTCGCATGGATTTGAAGCTAACTCGTTCGTTTTGCCTTCAGTTGAATCTACATCACTTATATCGCAAGTGTTTGAAGCTAAATCATGTGTATCGCGTGGATTTTGAAGCTAACTCATTTGATTAGTCTGCATTTGAAGCTGTATCACTTATACCCCAAGTGTTTGAAGCTAAATCATTTGTTTCGCGTGGATTTTGAAGCTAACTCGTTTGATTAGTCTTCATTTGAAGCTATATCACTTACACCCCAAGTGTTTGAAGCTATATCATTTGTTTCGCATGGATTTGAAGCTAAACCTTCTTCATCGCATTGACTTGCAGCTAAATCATGTGTTTCGCATGGATTAGAAGCTAACTCGTTCGTTGCGCATGCAGTTAAATCTAAATAACGTATAGCACAAGAATTTGATGCTAAACCATTTGATTCGCATGGATTTGAAGATAAGCCTTCTACTTCGCATTAATTGGAAGAAAAATCACGTGTTTTGAATGGATTTGAAGCTAAACCTTCTACATCGCATTGATTTGAAGCTAAATCATGTGTTTCGTATGCATTTGAAGCTAAACCTTCTACATCGCATTGACTTGAAGCTAATCCTTCTACATACTATTGATTTGAAGCTAAACCTTCTACCTCTTATTGTCTTAAAGCTAAACCTTCTACATCGCATTGATTTGCAGCTAAATAATGTGTTTCGCATGGATTTGAAACTAACTTGTTCGGTTCGCCTGCAGTTGAATCTACATGACTTATATCGCTAGTATTTGAAGCTAAATCATGTGTATCGCGTGGATTTTGAAGCTAACTCGATTGATTAGTCTTCATTTGAAGCTATATCACTTACACCACAAGTGTTTGAAGCTATATCATTTGTTTCGCATGGATTTGAAGCTATACCTTCTTCATCGCATTGATTTGCAGATAAATCATGTGTTTTGCATGGATTTGAAGCTAACTCGTTCGTGGCGCATGCAGTTAAATCTAAATAACGTATATCACAAGTATTTGAAGCTAAACCATTTGATTCGCATTGATTTGAAGCTAAGCCTTCTACTTCGCATTAATTGGAAGATAAATCACGTGTTTTGCATGGATTTGAAGCTAAACCTTCTACTTCGTATTCATTTGAAGCTAAATCATTTGTTTCGCATGGATTTGAATCTAAGCCTTGTGCTTCGAATTTATTTGTATCTAAATCATGTGTGTCGTATGGATTTGAAGCTAAACCTTCTACATCGCATTTATTTGAAGCTAAACCTTCCATATTCTATTTATTTGAAGCTAAACCATCTACCTCTTATTGATTTGAAACAAACCTTCTACATCGCATTGATTTGAAGATAAATCGTGCGTTTCGCATGGATTTGAAGCTAACTCGTTAGTTTCGCATGCAGTTGTAGCTAAATAATCTATATCACAAGTATTTGTAGCTAATCCATTTGTTTCGCATGGATTTGAAGCTACGCCTTCTACTTCGCATTGATTTGAAGCTAAATCATTTGTTTCGCATGGAATTTTATTTGTATCTAAACCATTTGTTTCGCATGGATTTAAAGCTACGCCTTCTACTTCGCATTGATTTGAAGCTAAATCATTTGTTTCGCATGGAATTGAAGCTACCTTGTTTGTTCCTCCAGCTTTTGAAGCTATATCACTTATATCGCATGGATTTGAAGCTGAACCTACTACATCGAATTGATTTGAAGCTAAATCTTGTATATCGCATGGATCTGAAGCTAAGCCTTCTACTTCGCATTGATTTGAATTTAAATCATTTGTTTCGCATGGAATTGTAGCTTCCTCGTTCGCTCCTCCAGCTTTTGAAGCTATATCACTTATATCGCAAGTACTTGAAGCTAAATCATATGTGTCGCATGGATTTGAAGCTGAACTTTCTACATCGCATTGATTTGAATCTAAATCTTGTGTATCGCATGGATTTGAAGCTAAACCTTCTACATCACATTGATTTGCAGCTAAATCATGTGTTTCGCATGGATTTGAAGCTAACTCGTTCGTTTCGCATGAAGTTGTAGCTACATAATGTATATCACAAGTATTGGTAGCTAAACCATTTGTTTTGCATGGATTTTAAGCTAAGTCTTCTACTTCGCATTCATTTGAAGCTAAATCATTTGTTTCGCATGGATTTGAATCTAAGCATTGTACTTCGAATTGATTTGAAGCTAAATCATGTGTTTCGTATGGATTTGAAGCTACGCCTTCTACTTCGCATTGATTTGAAGCTACATCATGTGTCTCGCATGGAATTGAAGCTACCTCGTTTGTTCCTACAGCTTTTCAAGCTACATCACTTATATCGCAAGTATTTGAAGCTAAATCATATGTGTCGCATGTATTTGAAGCTGAAGCTTCTACATCGCATTGATTTGAAGCTAAATCTTGTGTATCGCATGGATTTGAAGCAAAACCTTCTACATCATATTGATTTGCAGCTAAATCATGTGTTTCGCATGGATTTGAAGCTAACTCGTTCGTTTAGCCTGCAGTTGAATCTACATCACTTATATCGCAAGTGTTTGAAGCTAAATCATGTGTATAGCGTGGTTTTTGAAGCTAACTCGTTTGATTAGTCTGCAATTGCAGCTATATCACTTATACCCCAAGTGTTTGAAGCTAAATCATTTGTTTCGCGTGGATTTGAAGCAAAACCTTCTACATCGCATTGATTAGAAGCTAAATCATGTGTCTGGCATGGATTTGAAGCTAACTCGTTCGTTTCGCCTCCATTTGAAACTATGTCACTTATATCGCAAGCATTTAAAGCTAAATCATATGTGCCGCATGGATTAGAAGTTAAGCCTTCTACATCGCATTGACTTGAAGCTAAACCTTCTACATACTATTGATTTGAAGCTAAACCTTCTACCTCTTATTGTCTTAAAGCTAAACCTTCTACATCGCATTGATTTGCAGCTAAATAATGTGTTTCGCATGGATTTGAAACTAACTTGTTCGGTTCGCCTGCAGTTGAATCTACATGACTTATATCGCTAGTATTTGAAGCTAAATCATGTGTATCGCGTGGATTTTGAAGCTAACTCGATTGATTAGTCTTCATTTGAAGCTATATCACTTACACCACAAGTGTTTGAAGCTATATCATTTGTTTCGCATGGATTTGAAGCTATACCTTCTTCATCGCATTGATTTGCAGATAAATCATGTGTTTTGCATGGATTTGAAGCTAACTCGTTCGTGGCGCATGCAGTTAAATCTAAATAACGTATATCACAAGTATTTGAAGCTAAACCATTTGATTCGCATGGATTTGAAGCTAAGCCTTCTACTTCGCATTAATTGGAAGATAAATCACGTGTTTTGCATGGATTTGAAGCTAAACCTTCTACTTCGCATTCATTTGAAGCTAAATCATTTGTTTCGCATGGATTTGAATCTAAGCCTTGTGCTTCGAATTTATTTGTATCTAAATCATGTGTGTCGTATGGATTTGAAGCTAAACCTTCTACATCGCATTTATTTGAAGCTAAACCTTCCATATTCTATTTATTTGAAGCTAAACCATCTACCTCTTATTGATTTGAAACAAACCTTCTACATCGCATTGATTTGAAGATAAATCGTGCGTTTCGCATGGATTTGAAGCTAACTCGTTAGTTTCGCATGCAGTTGTAGCTAAATAATCTATATCACAAGTATTTGTAGCTAATCCATTTGTTTCGCATGGATTTGAAGCTACGCCTTCTACTTCGCATTGATTTGAAGCTAAATCATTTGTTTCGCATGGAATTGAAGCTACCTTGTTTGTTCCTCCAGCTTTTGAAGCTATATCACTTATATCGCATGGATTTGAAGCTGAACCTACTACATCGAATTGATTTGAAGCTAAATCTTGTATATCGCATGGATCTGAAGCTAAGCCTTCTACTTCGCATTGATTTGAATTTAAATCATTTGTTTCGCATGGAATTGTAGCTTCCTCGTTCGCTCCTCCAGCTTTTGAAGCTATATCACTTATATCGCAAGTACTTGAAGCTAAATCATATGTGTCGCATGGATTTGAAGCTGAACTTTCTACATCGCATTGATTTGAATCTAAATCTTGTGTATCGCATGGATTTGAAGCTAAACCTTCTACATCACATTGATTTGCAGCTAAATCATGTGTTTCGCATGGATTTGAAGCTAACTCGTTCGTTTCGCATGAAGTTGTAGCTACATAATGTATATCACAAGTATTGGTAGCTAAACCATTTGTTTTGCATGGATTTGAAGCTAAGTCTTCTACTTCGCATTCATTTGAAGCTAAATCATTTGTTTCGCATGGATTTGAATCTAAGCATTGTACTTCGAATTGATTTGAAGCTAAATCATGTGTTTCGTATGGATTTGAAGCTACGCCTTCTACTTCGCATTGATTTGAAGCTACATCATGTGTCTCGCATGGAATTGAAGCTACCTCGTTTGTTCCTACAGCTTTTCAAGCTACATCACTTATATCGCAAGTATTTGAAGCTAAATCATATGTGTCGCATGTATTTGAAGCTGAAGCTTCTACATCGCATTGATTTGAAGCTAAATCTTGTGTATCGCATGGATTTGAAGCAAAACCTTCTACATCATATTGATTTGCAGCTAAATCATGTGTTTCGCATGGATTTGAAGCTAACTCGTTCGTTTAGCCTGCAGTTGAATCTACATCACTTATATCGCAAGTGTTTGAAGCTAAATCATGTGTATAGCGTGGTTTTTGAAGCTAACTCGTTTGATTAGTCTGCAATTGCAGCTATATCACTTATACCCCAAGTGTTTGAAGCTAAATCATTTGTTTCGCGTGGATTTGAAGCAAAACCTTCTACATCGCATTGATTAGAAGCTAAATCATGTGTCTGGCATGGATTTGAAGCTAACTCGTTCGTTTCGCCTCCATTTGAAACTATGTCACTTATATCGCAAGCATTTAAAGCTAAATCATATGTGCCGCATGGATTAGAAGTTAAGCCTTCTACTTCGCATTCATCTGAAGCTAAATCATTTGTTTCGCATGGATTTGAATCTAAGCCTTGTCCTTCGAATTGATTTGAATCTAAATCATGTGATTCGTATGGATTTGAAGCTAAACCTTCTACATCGCATTGATTTGAAGCTAAACCTTCTATATTCTATGGATTTGAAGCTAAACCTTCTACCTCTTATTGATTTGAAGCTAAACCTTCTACATCACATTGATTTGCAGCTAAATCATGTATTTCGCATGGATTTGAAGCTGACTCGTTCGTTTCGCCTGCAGCTGAACCTACATCACTTATATCGCAAGTATTTGAAGCTAAATCATGTGTATCGCGTGGATTTTGATGCTAACTCGTTTGATTAGTCTGCATTTGAAGCTATATCACTTATACCCCAAGTGTTTGAAGCTAAATCATTTGTTTCGCATGGATTTGAAGCTAAACCTTCTTCATCGCATTGATTTGCAGCTAAATCATGTGTTTCGCACGGATAAGAAGCTAACACGATCGTTGCGCATGAAGTTAAATCTAAATAACGTATATCACAAGAATTTGAAGCTAAACCATTTGATTCGCATGGATTTGAAGATAAGCCTCCTACTTCGCATTAATTGGAAGAAAAATCACGTGTTTTGCCTGGATTTGAAGCTAAACCTTCTACATCGCATTGATTTGAAGCTAAATCATGTGTTTCGTATGGATTTGAAGCTAAACCTTCTACATCGCATTGACTTGAAGCTAAACCTTCTACATACTATTGATTTGAAGTTAAACCTTCTATCTCTTATTGTCTTCAAGCTAAACCTTCTACATCGCATTGATTTGCAGCTAAATAATGTGTTTCGCATGGATTTGAAACTAACTCGTTCGTTTCGCCTGCAGTTGAATCTACGTGACTTATATCGCTAGTATTTGAAGCTAAATAATGTGTATCGCGTGGATTTTGAAGCTAACTCGTTTGATTAGTCTTCATTTGAAGCTATATCACTTACACCACAAGTGTTTGAAGCTATATCATTTGTTTCGCATGGATTTGAAGCTAAACCTTCTTCATCGCATTGATTTGCTGATAAATCATGTGTTTCGCATGGATTTGAAGCTAACTCGTTCGTTGCGCATGCAGATAAATCTAAATAACGTATATCACAAGTATTTGAAGCTAAACCATTTGATTCGCATGGATTTGAAGCTAAGCCTTCTACTTCGCATTAATTGGAAGATAAATCACGTGTTTTGCATGGATTTGAAGCTAAACCTTCTACATCGCATTGATTTGAAGCTAAATCATGTGTTTCGCATGCAGTTGCAGCTAAATCATATCTTTCACAAGTATTTGAAGATGAAACATTTGCATTGCATTGATTTGTACCCGAGCCTTCTACTTCGCACTGATTTGCAGCTATATAATGTGTTTCGCATGGATTTGAAGCTAAACCTTCTACATCGCATTGATTTGAAGCTAAATCATGTGCATCGCATTGATTTGAAGTTAACTCGTTTGTTTCGCATGCAGTGGTAGCTAAATAATGTATATCACAAGTATTTGTAGTTAAACGATTTGTTTTGCATGGATTTGAAGCCAAGCCTTCTACTTCGCATTCATTTGAAGCTAAATCATTTGTTTCGCATGGATTTGAATCTAAGCCTTGTCCTTCGAATTGATTTGAATCTAAATCATGTGTGTCGTATGGATTTGAAGCTAAACCTTCTGCATCGCATTTATTTGAATCTAAACCTTCTATATTCTATTGATTTGAAGCTAAACCATCTACCTCTTATTGATTTGAAGCAAACCTTCTACATCGCATTGATTTGAAGATAAATCGTGTGTTTCGCATGGATTTGAAGCTAACTCGTTAGTTTCGCATGCAGTTGTAGCTAAATAATCTATATCACAAGTATTTGTAGCTAAACCATTTGTTTCGCATGGATTTGAAGCTACGCCTTCTACTTCGCATTGATTTGAAGCTAAATCATTTGTTTCGCATGGAATTGAAGCCATCTCGTTTGTTCCTCCAGC
Source organism: Megalopta genalis (assembly GCF_051020955.1). Lineage (NCBI taxonomy): Eukaryota > Metazoa > Arthropoda > Insecta > Hymenoptera > Halictidae > Megalopta > Megalopta genalis. The sequence goes on along the minus strand of NW_027477829.1, from coordinate 38,673 downwards.
TTTTGAAGATATACACTTATATCGCAAGTATTTGAAGCTAAATCATATGTGTCACATGGATTTGAAGCTGAACCTTCTACATCGCATTGATTTGAAGCTAAATCTTGTGCATCGCAGGGATTTGAAGCTAAACCTTCTACATCACATTGATTTGCAGCTAAATCATGTGTTTCGCATGGATTTGAAGCTAACTCGTTCGTTTTGCCTGCAGTTGAATCTACATCACTTATATCGCAAGTGTTTGAAGCTAAATCATGTGTATCGCGTGGATTTTGAAGCTAACTCATTTGATTAGTCTGCATTTGAAGCTATATCACTTATACCCCAAGTGTTTGAAGCTATATCATTTGTTTCGCGTGGATTTGAAGCTAAACTTCCTACATCGCATTGATTTGCAGATAAATCGTGTGTTTCGCATGGATTTGAAGCTAACTCGTTCGTTGCGCATGCAGTTAAATCTAAATAACGTATATCACAAGTATTTGAAGCTAAACCATTTGTTTCGCATGGATTTGAAGCCAAGCCTTCTACTTCGCATTGATTTGAAGCTAAATCATTTGTTTCGCATGGAATTGAAGCCACCTCGTTTGTTCCTCCAGCTTTTGAAGCTATAACACTTATATCGCAAGTATTTGAAGCTAAATCATATGTGTCACATGGATTTGAAGCTGAACCTTCTACATCGCATTGATTTGAAGCTAAATCTTGTGTATCGCAGGGATTTGAAGCTAAACCTTCTACATCACATTGATTTGCAGCTAAATCCTGTGTCTCGCATGGATTTGAAGCTAACTCGTTCGTTTTGCCTTCAGTTGAATCTACATCACTTATATCGCAAGTGTTTGAAGCTAAATCATGTGTATCGCGTGGATTTTGATGCTAACTCATTTGATTAGTCTGCATTTGAAGCTGTATCACTTATACCCCAAGTGTTTGAAGCTAAATCATTTGTTTCGCGTGGATTTTGAAGCTAACTCGTTTGATTAGTCTTCATTTGAAGCTATATCACTTACACCCCAAGTGTTTGAAGCTATATCATTTGTTTCGCATGGATTTGAAGCTAAACCTTCTTCATCGCATTGACTTGCAGCTAAATCATGTGTTTCGCATGGATTAGAAGCTAACTCGATCGTTGCGCATGCAGTTAAATCTAAATAACGTATAGCACAAGAATTTGAAGCTAAACCATTTGATTCGCATGGATTTGAAGATAAGCCTTCTACTTCGCATTAATTGGAAGAAAAATCACGTGTTTTGCATGGATTTGAAGCTAAACCTTCTACATCGCATTGATTTGAAGCTAAATCATGTGTTTCGTATGCATTTGAAGCTAAACCTTCTACATCGCATTGACTTGAAGCTAAACCTTCTACATACTATTGATTTGAAGCTAAACCTTCTACCTCTTATTGTCTTGAAGCTAAACCTTCTACATCGCATTGATTTGCAGCTAAATAATGTGTTTCGCATGGATTTGAAACTAACTTGTTCGGTTCGCCTGCAGTTGAATCTACATGACTTATATCGCTAGTATTTGAAGCTAAATCATGTGTATCGCGTGGATTTTGAAGCTAACTCGATTGATTAGTCTTCATTTGAAGCTATATCACTTACACCACAAGTGTTTGAAGCTATATCATTTGTTTCGCATGGATTTGAAGCTATACCTTCTTCATCGCATTGATTTGCAGATAAATCATGTGTTTTGCATGGATTTGAAGCTAACTCGTTCGTGGCGCATGCAGTTAAATCTAAATAACGTATATCACAAGTATTTGAAGCTAAACCATTTGATTCGCATGGATTTGAAGCTAAGCCTTCTACTTCGCATTAATTGGAAGATAAATCACGTGTTTTGCATGGATTTGAAGCTAAACCTTCTACTTCGCATTCATTTGAAGCTAAATCATTTGTTTCGCATGGATTTGAATCTAAGCCTTGTGCTTCGAATTTATTTGTATCTAAATCATGTGTGTCGTATGGATTTGAAGCTAAACCTTCTACATCGCATTTATTTGAAGCTAAACCTTCCATATTCTATTTATTTGAAGCTAAACCATCTACCTCTTATTGATTTGAAACAAACCTTCTACATCGCATTGATTTGAAGATAAATCGTGCGTTTCGCATGGATTTGAAGCTAACTCGTTAGTTTCGCATGCAGTTGTAGCTAAATAATCTATATCACAAGTATTTGTAGCTAATCCATTTGTTTCGCATGGATTTGAAGCTACGCCTTCTACTTCGCATTGATTTGAAGCTAAATCATTTGTTTCGCATGGAATTTTATTTGTATCTAAACCATTTGTTTCGCATGGATTTAAAGCTACGCCTTCTACTTCGCATTGATTTGAAGCTAAATCATTTGTTTCGCATGGAATTGAAGCTACCTTGTTTGTTACTCCAGCTTTTGAAGCTATATCACTTATATCGCATGGATTTGAAGCTGAACCTACTACATCGAATTGATTTGAAGCTAAATCTTGTATATCGCATGGATCTGAAGCTAAGCCTTCTACTTCGCATTGATTTGAATTTAAATCATTTGTTTCGCATGGAATTGTAGCTTCCTCGTTCGCTCCTCCAGCTTTTGAAGCTATATCACTTATATCGCAAGTACTTGAAGCTAAATCATATGTGTCGCATGGATTTCAAGCTGAACTTTCTACATCGCATTGATTTGAATCTAAATCTTGTGTATCGCATGGATTTGAAGCTAAACCTTCTACATCACATTGATTTGCAGCTAAATCATGTGTTTCGCATGGATTTGAAGCTAACTCGTTCGTTTCGCATGAAGTTGTAGCTACATAATGTATATCACAAGTATTGGTAGCTAAACCATTTGTTTTGCATGGATTTTAAGCTAAGTCTTCTACTTCGCATTCATTTGAAGCTAAATCATTTGTTTCGCATGGATTTGAATCTAAGCATTGTACTTCGAATTGATTTGAAGCTAAATCATGTGTTTCGTATGGATTTGAAGCTACGCCTTCTACTTCGCATTGATTTGAAGCTACATCATGTGTCTCGCATGGAATTGAAGCTACCTCGTTTGTTCCTACAGCTTTTCAAGCTACATCACTTATATCGCAAGTATTTGAAGCTAAATCATATGTGTCGCATGTATTTGAAGCTGAAGCTTCTACATCGCATTGATTTGAAGCTAAATCTTGTGTATCGCATGGATTTGAAGCAAAACCTTCTACATCATATTGATTTGCAGCTAAATCATGTGTTTCGCATGGATTTGAAGCTAACTCGTTCGTTTAGCCTGCAGTTGAATCTACATCACTTATATCGCAAGTGTTTGAAGCTAAATCATGTGTATAGCGTGGTTTTTGAAGCTAACTCGTTTGATTAGTCTGCAATTGCAGCTATATCACTTATACCCCAAGTGTTTGAAGCTAAATCATTTGTTTCGCGTGGATTTGAAGCAAAACCTTCTACATCGCATTGATTAGAAGCTAAATCATGTGTCTGGCATGGATTTGAAGCTAACTCGTTCGTTTCGCCTCCATTTGAAACTATGTCACTTATATCGCAAGCATTTAAAGCTAAATCATATGTGCCGCATGGATTAGAAGTTAAGCCTTCTACATCGCATTGACTTGAAGCTAAACCTTCTACATACTATTGATTTGAAGCTAAACCTTCTACCTCTTATTGTCTTAAAGCTAAACCTTCTACATCGCATTGATTTGCAGCTAAATAATGTGTTTCGCATGGATTTGAAACTAACTTGTTCGGTTCGCCTGCAGTTGAATCTACATGACTTATATCGCTAGTATTTGAAGCTAAATCATGTGTATCGCGTGGATTTTGAAGCTAACTCGATTGATTAGTCTTCATTTGAAGCTATATCACTTACACCACAAGTGTTTGAAGCTATATCATTTGTTTCGCATGGATTTGAAGCTATACCTTCTTCATCGCATTGATTTGCAGATAAATCATGTGTTTTGCATGGATTTGAAGCTAACTCGTTCGTGGCGCATGCAGTTAAATCTAAATAACGTATATCACAAGTATTTGAAGCTAAACCATTTGATTCGCATGGATTTGAAGCTAAGCCTTCTACTTCGCATTAATTGGAAGATAAATCACGTGTTTTGCATGGATTTGAAGCTAAACCTTCTACTTCGCATTCATTTGAAGCTAAATCATTTGTTTCGCATGGATTTGAATCTAAGCCTTGTGCTTCGAATTTATTTGTATCTAAATCATGTGTGTCGTATGGATTTGAAGCTAAACCTTCTACATCGCATTTATTTGAAGCTAAACCTTCCATATTCTATTTATTTGAAGCTAAACCATCTACCTCTTATTGATTTGAAACAAACCTTCTACATCGCATTGATTTGAAGATAAATCGTGCGTTTCGCATGGATTTGAAGCTAACTCGTTAGTTTCGCATGCAGTTGTAGCTAAATAATCTATATCACAAGTATTTGTAGCTAATCCATTTGTTTCGCATGGATTTGAAGCTACGCCTTCTACTTCGCATTGATTTGAAGCTAAATCATTTGTTTCGCATGGAATTTTATTTGTATCTAAACCATTTGTTTCGCATGGATTTAAAGCTACGCCTTCTACTTCGCATTGATTTGAAGCTAAATCATTTGTTTCGCATGGAATTGAAGCTACCTTGTTTGTTCCTCCAGCTTTTGAAGCTATATCACTTATATCGCATGGATTTGAAGCTGAACCTACTACATCGAATTGATTTGAAGCTAAATCTTGTATATCGCATGGATCTGAAGCTAAGCCTTCTACTTCGCATTGATTTGAATTTAAATCATTTGTTTCGCATGGAATTGTAGCTTCCTCGTTCGCTCCTCCAGCTTTTGAAGCTATATCACTTATATCGCAAGTACTTGAAGCTAAATCATATGTGTCGCATGGATTTGAAGCTGAACTTTCTACATCGCATTGATTTGAATCTAAATCTTGTGTATCGCATGGATTTGAAGCTAAACCTTCTACATCACATTGATTTGCAGCTAAATCATGTGTTTCGCATGGATTTGAAGCTAACTCGTTCGTTTCGCATGAAGTTGTAGCTACATAATGTATATCACAAGTATTGGTAGCTAAACCATTTGTTTTGCATGGATTTGAAGCTAAGTCTTCTACTTCGCATTCATTTGAAGCTAAATCATTTGTTTCGCATGGATTTGAATCTAAGCATTGTACTTCGAATTGATTTGAAGCTAAATCATGTGTTTCGTATGGATTTGAAGCTACGCCTTCTACTTCGCATTGATTTGAAGCTACATCATGTGTCTCGCATGGAATTGAAGCTACCTCGTTTGTTCCTACAGCTTTTCAAGCTACATCACTTATATCGCAAGTATTTGAAGCTAAATCATATGTGTCGCATGTATTTGAAGCTGAAGCTTCTACATCGCATTGATTTGAAGCTAAATCTTGTGTATCGCATGGATTTGAAGCAAAACCTTCTACATCATATTGATTTGCAGCTAAATCATGTGTTTCGCATGGATTTGAAGCTAACTCGTTCGTTTAGCCTGCAGTTGAATCTACATCACTTATATCGCAAGTGTTTGAAGCTAAATCATGTGTATAGCGTGGATTTTGAAGCTAACTCATTTGATTAGTCTGCATTTGAAGCTATATCACTTATACCCCAAGTGTTTGAAGCTATATCATTTGTTTCGCGTGGATTTGAAGCTAAACTTCCTACATCGCATTGATTTGCAGATAAATCGTGTGTTTCGCATGGATTTGAAGCTAACTCGTTCGTTGCGCATGCAGTTAAATCTAAATAACGTATATCACAAGTATTTGAAGCTAAACCATTTGTTTCGCATGGATTTGAAGCCAAGCCTTCTACTTCGCATTGATTTGAAGCTAAATCATTTGTTTCGCATGGAATTGAAGCCACCTCGTTTGTTCCTCCAGCTTTTGAAGCTATAACACTTATATCGCAAGTATTTGAAGCTAAATCATATGTGTCACATGGATTTGAAGCTGAACCTTCTACATCGCATTGATTTGAAGCTAAATCTTGTGTATCGCAGGGATTTGAAGCTAAACCTTCTACATCACATTGATTTGCAGCTAAATCCTGTGTCTCGCATGGATTTGAAGCTAACTCGTTCGTTTTGCCTTCAGTTGAATCTACATCACTTATATCGCAAGTGTTTGAAGCTAAATCATGTGTATCGCGTGGATTTTGATGCTAACTCATTTGATTAGTCTGCATTTGAAGCTGTATCACTTATACCCCAAGTGTTTGAAGCTAAATCATTTGTTTCGCGTGGATTTTGAAGCTAACTCGTTTGATTAGTCTTCATTTGAAGCTATATCACTTACACCACAAGTGTTTGAAGCTATATCATTTGTTTCGCATGGATTTGAAGCTATACCTTCTTCATCGCATTGATTTGCAGATAAATCATGTGTTTTGCATGGATTTGAAGCTAACTCGTTCGTGGCGCATGCAGTTAAATCTAAATAACGTATATCACAAGTATTTGAAGCTAAACCATTTGATTCGCATGGATTTGAAGCTAAGCCTTCTACTTCGCATTAATTGGAAGATAAATCACGTGTTTTGCATGGATTTGAAGCTAAACCTTCTACTTCGCATTCATTTGAAGCTAAATCATTTGTTTCGCATGGATTTGAATCTAAGCCTTGTGCTTCGAATTTATTTGTATCTAAATCATGTGTGTCGTATGGATTTGAAGCTAAACCTTCTACATCGCATTTATTTGAAGCTAAACCTTCCATATTCTATTTATTTGAAGCTAAACCATCTACCTCTTATTGATTTGAAACAAACCTTCTACATCGCATTGATTTGAAGATAAATCGTGCGTTTCGCATGGATTTGAAGCTAACTCGTTAGTTTCGCATGCAGTTGTAGCTAAATAATCTATATCACAAGTATTTGTAGCTAATCCATTTGTTTCGCATGGATTTGAAGCTACGCCTTCTACTTCGCATTAATTTGAAGCTAAATCATTTGTTTCGCATGGAATTTTATTTGTATCTAAACCATTTGTTTCGCATGGATTTAAAGCTACGCCTTCTACTTCGCATTGATTTGAAGCTAAATCATTTGTTTCGCATGGAATTGAAGCTACCTTGTTTGTTCCTCCAGCTTTTGAAGCTATATCACTTATATCGCATGGATTTGAAGCTGAACCTACTACATCGAATTGATTTGAAGCTAAATCTTGTATATCGCATGGATCTGAAGCTAAGCCTTCTACTTCGCATTGATTTGAATTTAAATCATTTGTTTCGCATGGAATTGTAGCTTCCTCGTTCGCTCCTCCAGCTTTTGAAGCTATATCACTTATATCGCATGGATTTGAAGCTGAACCTACTACATCGAATTGATTTGAAGCTAAATCTTGTATATCGCATGGATCTGAAGCTAAGCCTTCTACTTCGCATTGATTTGAATCTAAATCTTGTGTATCGCATGGATTTGAAGCTAAACCTTCTACATCACATTGATTTGCAGCTAAATCATGTGTTTCGCATGGATTTGAAGCTAACTCGTTCGTTTCGCATGAAGTTGTAGCTACATAATGTATATCACAAGTATTGGTAGCTAAACCATTTGTTTTGCATGGATTTGAAGCTAAGTCTTCTACTTCGCATTCATTTGAAGCTAAATCATTTGTTTCGCATGGATTTGAATCTAAGCATTGTACTTCGAATTGATTTGAAGCTAAATCATGTGTTTCGTATGGATTTGAAGCTACGCCTTCTACTTCGCATTGATTTGAAGCTACATCATGTGTCTCGCATGGAATTGAAGCTACCTCGTTTGTTCCTACAGCTTTTCAAGCTACATCACTTATATCGCAAGTATTTGAAGCTAAATCATATGTGTCGCATGTATTTGAAGCTGAAGCTTCTACATCGCATTGATTTGAAGCTAAATCTTGTGTATCGCATGGATTTGAAGCAAAACCTTCTACATCATATTGATTTGCAGCTAAATCATGTGTTTCGCATGGATTTGAAGCTAACTCGTTCGTTTAGCCTGCAGTTGAATCTACATCACTTATATCGCAAGTGTTTGAAGCTAAATCATGTGTATAGCGTGGTTTTTGAAGCTAACTCGTTTGATTAGTCTGCAATTGCAGCTATATCACTTATACCCCAAGTGTTTGAAGCTAAATCATTTGTTTCGCGTGGATTTGAAGCAAAACCTTCTACATCGCATTGATTAGAAGCTAAATCATGTGTCTGGCATGGATTTGAAGCTAACTCGTTCGTTTCGCCTCCATTTGAAACTATGTCACTTATATCGCAAGCATTTAAAGCTAAATCATATGTGCCGCATGGATTAGAAGTTAAGCCTTCTACTTCGCATTCATCTGAAGCTAAATCATTTGTTTCGCATGGATTTGAATCTAAGCCTTGTCCTTCGAATTGATTTGAATCTAAATCATGTGATTCGTATGGAGTTGAAGCTAAACCTTCTACATCGCATTGATTTGAAGCTAAACCTTCTATATTCTATGGATTTGAAGCTAAACCTTCTACCTCTTATTGATTTGAAGCTAAACCTTCTACATCACATTGATTTGCAGCTAAATCATGTATTTCGCATGGATTTGAAGCTGACTCGTTCGTTTCGCCTGCAGCTGAACCTACATCACTTATATCGCAAGTATTTGAAGCTAAATCATGTGTATCGCGTGGATTTTGATGCTAACTCGTTTGATTAGTCTGCATTTGAAGCTATATCACTTATACCCCAAGTGTTTGAAGCTAAATCATTTGTTTCGCATGGATTTGAAGCTAAACCTTCTTCATCGCATTGATTTGCTGATAAATCATGTGTTTCGCATGGATTTGAAGCTAACTCGTTCGTTGCGCATGCAGATAAATCTAAATAACGTATATCACAAGTATTTGAAGCTAAACCATTTGATTCGCATGGATTTGAAGCTAAGCCTTCTACTTCGCATTAATTGGAAGATAAATCACGTGTTTTGCATGGATTTGAAGCTAAACCTTCTACATCGCATTGATTTGAAGCTAAATCATGTGTTTCGCATGCAGTTGCAGCTAAATCATATCTTTCACAAGTATTTGAAGATGAAACATTTGCATTGCATTGATTTGTACCCGAGCCTTCTACTTCGCACTGATTTGCAGCTATATAATGTGTTTCGCATGGATTTGAAGCTAAACCTTCTACATCGCATTGATTTGAAGCTAAATCATGTGCATCGCATTGATTTGAAGTTAACTCGTTTGTTTCGCATGCAGTTGTAGCTAAATAATGTATATCACAAGTATTTGTAGTTAAACGATTTGTTTTGCATGGATTTGAAGCCAAGCCTTCTACTTCGCATTCATTTGAAGCTAAATCATTTGTTTCGCATGGATTTGAATCTAAGCCTTGTCCTTCGAATTGATTTGAATCTAAATCATGTGTGTCGTATGGATTTGAAGCTAAACCTTCTGCATCGCATTTATTTGAATCTAAACCTTCTATATTCTATTGATTTGAAGCTAAACCATCTACCTCTTATTGATTTGAAGCAAACCTTCTACATCGCATTGATTTGAAGATAAATCGTGTGTTTCGCATGGATTTGAAGCTAACTCGTTAGTTTCGCATGCAGTTGTAGCTAAATAATCTATATCACAAGTATTTGTAGCTAAACCATTTGTTTCGCATGGATTTGAAGCTACGCCTTCTACTTCGCATTGATTTGAAGCTAAATCATTTGTTTCGCATGGAATTGAAGCCATCTCGTTTGTTCCTCCAGCTTTTGAAGATATACACTTATATCGCAAGTATTTGAAGCTAAATCATATGTGTCACATGGATTTGAAGCTGAACCTTCTACATCGCATTGATTTGAAGCTAAATCTTGTGCATCGCAGGGATTTGAAGCTAAACCTTCTACATCACATTGATTTGCAGCTAAATCATGTGTTTCGCATGGATTTGAAGCTAACTCGTTCGTTTTGCCTGCAGTTGAATCTACATCACTTATATCGCAAGTGTTTGAAGCTAAATCATGTGTATCGCGTGGATTTTGAAGCTAACTCATTTGATTAGTCTGCATTTGAAGCTATATCACTTATACCCCAAGTGTTTGAAGCTAAATCATTTGTTTCGCGTGGATTTTGAAGCTAACTCGTTTGATTAGTCTTCATTTGAAGCTATATCACTTACACCCCAAGTGTTTGAAGCTATATCATTTGTTTCGCATGGATTTGAAGCTAAACCTTCTTCATCGCATTGACTTGCAGCTAAATCATGTGTTTCGCATGGATTAGAAGCTAACTCGTTCGTTGCGCATGCAGTTAAATCTAAATAACGTATAGCACAAGAATTTGAAGCTAAACCATTTGATTCGCATGGATTTGAAGATAAGCCTTCTACTTCGCATTAATTGGAAGAAAAATCACGTGTTTTGCATGGATTTGAAGCTAAACCTTCTACATCGCATTGATTTGAAGCTAAATCATGTGTTTCGTATGCATTTGAAGCTAAACCTTCTACATCGCATTGACTTGAAGCTAAACCTTCTACATACTATTGATTTGAATCTAAACCTTCTACCTCTTATTGTCTTGAAGCTAAACCTTCTACATCGCATTGATTTGCAGCTAAATAATGTGTTTCGCATGGATTTGAAACTAACTTGTTCGGTTCGCCTGCAGTTGAATCTACATGACTTATATCGCTAGTATTTGAAGCTAAATCATGTGTATCGCGTGGATTTTGAAGCTAACTCGATTGATTAGTCTTCATTTGAAGCTATATCACTTACACCACAAGTGTTTGAAGCTATATCATTTGTTTCGCATGGATTTGAAGCTATACCTTCTTCATCGCATTGATTTGCAGATAAATCATGTGTTTTGCATGGATTTGAAGCTAACTCGTTCGTGGCGCATGCAGTTAAATCTAAATAACGTATATCACAAGTATTTGAAGCTAAACCATTTGATTCGCATGGATTTGAAGCTAAGCCTTCTACTTCGCATTAATTGGAAGATAAATCACGTGTTTTGCATGGATTTGAAGCTAAACCTTCTACTTCGCATTCATTTGAAGCTAAATCATTTGTTTCGCATGGATTTGAATCTAAGCCTTGTCCTTCGAATTGATTTGAATCTAAATCATGTGTGTCGTATGGATTTGAAGCTAAACCTTCTACATCGCATTTATTTGAAGCTAAACCTTCTATATTCTATTTATTTGAAGCTAAACCATCTACCTCTTATTGATTTGAAACAAACCTTCTACATCGCATTGATTTGAAGATAAATCGTGCGTTTCGCATGGATTTGAAGCTAACTCGTTAGTTTCGCATGCAGTTGTAGCTAAATAATCTATATCACAAGTATTTGTAGCTAATCCATTTGTTTCGCATGGATTTGAAGCTACGCCTTCTACTTCGCATTGATTTGAAGCTAAATCATTTGTTTCGCATGGAATTGAAGCCACCTCGTTTGTTCCTCCAGCTTTTGAAGCTATAACACTTATATCGCAAGTATTTGAAGCTAAATCATATGTGTCACATGGATTTGAAGCTGAACCTTCTACATCGCATTGATTTGAAGCTAAATCTTGTGTATCGCAGGGATTTGAAGCTAAACCTACTACATCACATTGATTTGCAGCTAAATCATGTGTCTCGCATGGATTTGAAGCTAACTCCTTCGTTTTGCCTGCAGTTGAATCTACATCACTTATATCGCAAGTGTTTGAAGCTAAATCATGTGTATCGCGTGGATTTTGAAGCTAACTCATTTGATTAGTCTGCATTTGAAGCTGTATCACTTATACCCCAAGTGTTTGAAGCTAAATCATTTGTTTCGCGTGGATTTGAAGCTAAACTTTCTATATCGCACTGATTAGAAGCTAAATCATGTGTTTCGCATGGATTTGAAGCTAACTCGTTCGTTTCGCCTGCAGTTGAATCTACATCACTTATATCGCAAGTATTTGAAGCTAAATCATGTGTATCGCGTGGATTTTGAAGCTAAATCGTTCGATTAGTCTGCATTTGAAGCTATATCACTTATACCCCAAGTGTTTGAAGCAAAATCATATGTTTTTCGTTAATTTGATGCTAAACCTTCTACATCGCATTGATTTGAAGCTAAATCATGTTTCTCGCATGGAATTGAAGCTGCCACGTTTGTTCCTACAGCTTTTGAAGCTATATCACTCATATCGCAAGTATTTGAAGCTAAATCATATGTGTCGCATGGATTTGAAGCTGAACCTACTACATCGCATTGATTTGAAGCTAAATCTTGTGTATCGCATGGATTTGAAGCTAAACCTTCTACATTGCTAATATTTGAAGCTAAATCATGTGTATCGCGTGGATTTTGAAGCTAACTCGTTTGATTAGTCTTCATTTGAAGCTATATCATTTATACCCCAAGTGTTTGAAGCTATATCATTTGTTTCGCATGGATTTGAAGCTGAACCTTCTACATCGCATTGATTTGCAGCTGAATCATGTGTTTCGCATGGATTTGAAGCTAAGCCTTCTACTTCGCATTAATTGGAAGATAAATCACGTGTTTTGCATGGATTTGAAGCTAAACCTTCTACATCGCATTGATTTGAAGCTAAACCTTCTACATTCTCTTGATTTGAAGCTAAACCTTCTACCTCTTATTGTTTTGAAGCTAAACCTTCTACATCGCATTGATTTGCAGCTAAATCATGTGTTTCGAATGGATTTGAAGCTAACTCGTTCGTTTCGCCTGCAGTTGAATCTACATCACTTATATCGCAAGTATTTGAAGCTAAATCATGGGTATCGCGTGGATTTTGAAACTAAATCGTTTGATTAGTCTGCATTTGAAGCTATATCACTTATACCCCAAGTGTTTGAAACTAAATCATATGTTTCGCGTGAATTTGAAGCTAAACCTTCTACATCGCATTGATTTGAAGCTAAATCATGTTTCTCGCATGGAATTGAAGCTACCTCGTTTGTTCCTACAGCTTTCGAAGCTATATCACTTATATCGCAAATATTTGAAGCTAAATCATATGTGTCGCATGGATTTGAAGCTGAACCTACTACATCGCATTGATTTTAAGCTAAATCTTGTGTATCGCATTGATTTGAACCCGAGCCTTCTACTTCGCACCTATTTGCAGCTAAATAATGTGTTCCGCATGTATTTGAAGTTAAACCTTCTACATCCCATGGATTTGAATCCAAATCATGTGTTTGGCACGGATTTGAAGCTGATCCTTCTACATCGCATTGATTTGAAGCTAAATCATTTGTTTCGCATGGATTTGAATCTAAGTCTTGTCCTGCGAATTGATTTGAAGCTAAATCATGTGTTTCGTATGGATTTGAAGCTAAACCTTCTACATCGCATTGATTTGAAACGAAACCTTCTACATTCTATTGATTTGAAGCTAAACCTTCTACCTCTTATTGTTTTGAAGCTAAACCTTCTACATCGCTTTGATTTGAAGCTAAATCATGTTTCTCGCATGGAATTGAAGCTACCTCGTTTGTTCCTACAGCTTTTGAAGCTATATCACACATATCGCAAGTATTTGAAGTTAAATCATATGTGTCGCATGGATTTGAAACTGAACCTTCTACATCGCATTGATTTGAAGCTAAATCTTGAGTATGGCATGGATTTGAAGCTAAACCTTCTACATCGCATTGATTTGAAGCTGAATCATGTGTATCGCATTGATTTGAAGCTAACTCGTTTGTTTCGCATGCAGTTGTAGCTAAATAATGTATATCACAAGTATTTGTAGCTAAACCATTTGTTTTGCATGGATTTAAAGCTAAGCCTTCTACTTCGCATTCATTTGAAGCTAAATCATTTGTTTCGCATGGATTTGAATCTAAGCCTTGTCCTTCGAATTGATTTGAAGCTAAATCATGTGTTTCGTATGGATTTGAAGCTAAACCTTCTACATCGCATTGACTTGAAGCTAAACCTTCTACATCGCATTGATTTGCAGCTAAATAATGTGTTTCGCATGGATTTGAAACTAACTCGTTCGGTGCGCCTGCAGTCGAATCTACATGATTTATGTCGCTAGTATTTGAAGCTAAATCATGTGTATCGCGTGGATTTTGAAGCTAACTGGTTTGATTAGTCTTCATTTGAAGCTATATCACTTACACCACAAATGTTTGAAGCTATATCATTTGTTTCGCATGGATTTGAAGCTAAACCTTCTACATCGCATGATTTGCAGCTAAATCATGTGTTTCGCATGGATTTGAAGCTAACTCGTTCGTTTCGCCTGCAGTTGAATCTACATCACTTATATCGCTAGTATTTGAAGCTAAATCATGTGTATCGCGTGGATTTTGAAGCTAACTCGTTTGATTAGTCTTCATTTGAAGCTATATCACTTACACCCGAAGTGTTTGAAGCTATATCATTTGTTTCGCATGGATTTGAAGCTAAGCCTTCTACTTCGCATTGATTTGAAGCTAAACCTTCTACATCGCATTGATTTGAAGCTAAACCTTCTACATCGCATTGATTTGCAGCTAAATCATGTGTTTCCAATGAATTTGAAGCTAACTCGTTCGTTTCGCTTCCATTTGAAGCTATATCACTTATATCGCAAGTATTTGAAGCTAAATCATAAGTGCCGCATGGATTTGAAGCTGTACCTACTACATCGCATTGATTTGAAGCTAAATCTTGTGTATCGCATGGATTTGAAGCTAAACCTACTACATCGCATTGATTTGAATCTAAATCATGTATATAGCATGGATTTGATGCTATCTCATTTGTTTCGCATGCAGTTGTATCTAAATAATGTATATCACAAGTATTTGTAGCTAAACCATTTGTTTTGCATGGAATTGAAGCTAAGCCTTCTACTTCGCATTCATTTGAAGCTAAATCATTTGTTTCGCATGGATTTGAAGCTAAACCTTCTACATCGCATTGATTTGAAGCTAAACCTTCTACATCGCATTGATTTGAAGCTAAACCTTCTACATCGCATTGATTTGCAGCTAAATCATGTGTTTCCAATGAATTTGAAGCTAACTCGTTCGTTTCGCTTCCATTTGAAGCTATATCACTTATATCGCAAGTATTTGAAGCTAAATCATAAGTGCCGCATGGATTTGAAGCTGAACCTACTACATCGCATTGATTTGTAGCTAAACCTTCTACATTCTATTGATTTGAAGCTAAACCTTCTATCTCTTATTGATTTGAAGCTAAACCTTCTACATCGCATTGATTTGAATCTAAATCATGTGTTTCGCTTGCATTTGAAGCTAAGCCGTCTACATCGCATCGATTTTAAGCTAAATCATTTCTTTCGCTTAGATTTCAAGCTAACTCGTTTGTTTCGTTTGCATTTGAGGTTATATCACATATATCTCAAGTATCTGAAGCTAAATCATTTGTTTAGCTTGGATTTAAAGCTAAACCTTCTACATAGCATTGATTTGAAGCTTAATCATGTGTTTTGCATACATTTGATGCTAACTCGTTTGTTTCCCCTACATTTGAAGCTATATCACTTATATCGCAAGTATCTGATGCTAAATTATTTGTTTCGCATGGATTTGAAGCTAAATCATATGTGTCGGATGGACTTGAAGCTGATCCTTCTACATCGCATTGATTTGAAGCTAAATCTTGTGTATCGCATGGATTCGAAGCTAAACCTTCTACATCACATTGATTTGCAGCTAAATCATGTGTTTCGCATTGATTTGAAGCTAACTCGTTCGTTTCGCATGCAGTTGTAGCTAAATAATGTATATCACAAGTATTTGTAGCTAAACCATTTGATTTGCATGGAATTGAAGCTAAGCCTTCTACTTCGCATTCATTTGAAGCTAAATTATTTGTTTCGCAAGAATTTGAATCTAAGCCTTGTCCTTCGAACTGATTTGAAGCTAAATCATGTGTTTCGTTTGGATTTGAAGCTAAACCTTCTCCATCGCATTGATTTGAAGCTAAATCATGTCTTTCGTATGGATTTGAAGCTAAACCTTCTACATCGCATTGATTTGAAGCTAAACCTTCTATATTCTATTGATTTGAAGCTAAACCTTATATCTCTTATTGATTTGAAGCTAAACCTTCTACATCGCATTGATTTGAAGATAAATCGTGTGTCTCGCATGGATTTGAAGCTAACTCGTTAGTTTCGAATGCAGTTGTAGCTTAATAATGTATATCACAAGTATTTGTAGCTAAACCATTTGTTTCGCATGGATTTGAAGCTACGCCTTCTACTTCGCATTGTTTTGAAGCTAAATCATTTGTTTCGCATGGATTTGAAGCTAACTCGTTCGTTTCGCCTGTATTTGAAGCTAGATCACTTATATTGCAAGTATTTGAAGCTAAATCATGTGTTTCGCTTGGATTTGAAGCTAAACCTTCTACATCGCATTGATTTGAAGCTAAATCGTGTGTTTCGCATGGATTTGAAGCTAACTCGTTCGTTTCGCATGCACTTGTAGCTAAATAATGTGTATCACAAGTATTTGTAGCTAAACCATATGTTTCGCATGGATTTGAAGCTAAACTTTCTACATCGCATTGATTTGAAGCTAACTCGTTTGTTTCGCATGGAGTTGAAGCAAAATCATGTCTTTCACAAGTATTTGAAGATGAAACATTTGAATCGCATGGATTTGAACCTGAGTCTTCTACTTCGCACTGATTTGCAGCTAAATAATGTGTTTCGCATGGATTTGAAGCTAAACCTTATACATTCTATTGATTTGAAGCTAAACCTTATACATTCTATTGATTTGAAGCTAAACCTTCTACCTCTTAGTGATTTGAAGCTAAACCTTCTACATCGCATTGATTTGAAGCTAAATCATGTGATTCGCTTGCATTTGAAGCTAAGCCATCTACATCGCATCGAATTTAAGCTAAATCGTTTCTTTCGCTTAGATTTCAATCTAACTCGTTTGTTTCGTCTGCATTTGAGGTTATATCACTTATATCTCAAGTATCTGAAGCTAAATCATTTGTTTAGCTTGGATTTGAAGCTAAACCTTCTACATAGCATTGATTTGAAGCTTAATCATGTGTTTTGCATAGATTTGATGCTAACTCGTTTGTTTCCCCTAAATTTGAAGCTATATCACTTATATCGCAAGTATCTGATGCTAAATTATTTGTTTCGCATGGATTTGAAGCTAAATCGTATGTGTCGGATGGACTTGAAGCTGATCCTTCTACATCGCATTGATTTGAAGCTAAATCATTTGTTTCGCATGGAATTGAAGCTACCTCGTTTGTTCCCCCTGCTTTTGAAGCTATATCACGTATATCGAAAGTATTTGAAGCCAAATCATATGTGTCGCATGGATTTGAAGCTGAACCTACTACATCGCATTGATTTGGAGCTAAACCTTGTGTTTAGCATGGATTTGAAGCTAAACCTTCTACATCGCATTGATTTGAAGCTAAGTCATGTGTTTCGCATGGAATTGAAGCTACCACGTTTGTTCCTCCAGCTTTTGAAGCTATATCACTTATATCGCAAGTATTTGAAGCTAAATCATATGTGTCGTATGGATTTGAAGCTAAACCTTCTACATCGCAATGATTTGAAGATAAATCGTGTGTTTCGCTTGGATTTGAAGCTAACTCGTCTGTTTCGCATGCAGTTGTAGCTAAATAATGTATATCACAAGTATTTGTAGCTAAACCATTTGTTTCGCATGGATTTGAAGCTATGCCTTCTACTTCGCATTGATTTGAAGATAAATCGTGTGTTTCGCATGGATTTGGAGCTAACTCGTTTGTTTCGCATGCAGTTGTAGCTAAATAATGTATATCACAAGTATTTGTAGCTAATCCATTTGTTTCGCATGGATTTGAAGCTACGCCTTCTACCTCGCATTGATTTGAAGCTAAATCATTTGTTTCGCATGGAATTGAAGCTGAACCTACTACATCGCATTGATTTGGAGCTATACCTTGTGCATCGCATGGATTTGAAGCTAACTCGTTCGTTTCGCCTGTATTTGAAGCTATATTACTTATATCGCAAGTATTTGAAGCTAAATCCTGCGTTTCGCTTGGGTTTGAAGCTAAACCTTCTACATCGCATTGATTTGAAGCTAAATCGTGTGTTTCGCATGGATTTGAAGCTAACTCGTCTGTTTCGCATGCAGTTGTAGCTAAATAATGTATATCACAAGTATTTGTAACTAAACCATTTGTTTCGCATGGATTTGAAGCTAAGCCTTCCACTTCGCATTGATTTGAAGCTGAATCATTTGTTTCGCATGGAATTGAAGCTACCTCGATTGTTCCTCCCGCTTTTGAAGCTATATCACTTATATCGCAAGTATTTGAAGCTAAATCATATGTGTCGTATGGATTTGAAGCTAAACCTTCTACATCGCATTGATTTGAAGATGAATCGTGTGTTTCGCATGGATTTGGAGATATCTCGTTTGTTTCGCCTGTATTTGAAGCTATATCACTTACATCGCAAGTATTTGAAGATAAATCATGTGTTTCGCTTGGATTTGAAGCTAAACCTTATACATCGCATTGATTTGAAGCTAAATCTTGTGTATCGCATGGATTTGAAGCTAAACCTTCTACATCGCATTGATTTATAGCTAAATCTTGTGTATCGTATGGATTTGAATCTAAGCCTAGTCCTTCGAAATGATTTGAAGCTAAATCATGTGTTTCGTATGGATTTGAAGCTAAACCTACATCGCATTGATTTGAAGATAAACCTTCTACCTCTTCTTGATTTGAAGTTAAACCTTCTACATCGCATTGATCTGCATCTAAATCATGTTTATCGCATGGATTTGAAGCCTACTCGTTTGTTTCGCATGCAGTTGTAGCTAAATAATGTATATCACAAGTATTTGTAGCTAAACCACTTGTTTCGCATGGATTTGAAGTTAAGCCTTCTACTTCGCAGTCATTTGAAGCTAACTCGCTTGTTTCGCCTGCAGTTGAATCTATATCACTTATATAACAAGTATTTGAAGCATAACCATTTGTTCGGCATGGATTTTAAGCTACGCCTTCTACTTTGTATTGATTTGAAGCTAAATTATATGTTTCGCTTGGATTTGAAGCTAAGCCTTCTACTTCGAATTGATTTGAAGCTAAGTCATGTATTTTGCTTGGATCTGAAGCTAACTCGTTTGTTTCGCCTGCATTTGAAGCTATATCACTTATATTCGCAAGTATTTGATGCTTAATCATTCGTTTCGCATGGATTTGAAGCTACGCCTTCTACTTCGCATTGATTTGAAGCTAAATCATTTGTTTCGCTTGGATTTGAAGCTAAACCTTCTACATCGCATTGATTTGAAGCTAAATCGTGTGTTTCGCATGGATTTGAAGCTAACTCGCCTGTTTCGCATGCAGTTGTAGCTAAATAATGTATATCACAAGTATTTGTAGCTAAACCATTTGTTTCGCATGGATTTGAAGCTAAGCCTTCCACTTCGCTTTGATTTGAAGCTGAATCATTTGTTTCGCATGGAATTGAAGCTACCTCGATTGTTCCTCCCGCTTTTGAAGCTATATCACTTATATCGCAAGTATTTGAAGCTAAATCATATGTGTCGTATGGATTTGAAGCTAAACCTTCTACATCGCATTGATTTGAAGATAAATCGTGTCTTTCGCATGGATTTGGAAATATCTCGTTTGTTTCGCCTGTATTTGAAGCTATATCACTTATATCGCAAGTATTTGAAGATATTTCATGTGTTCGCTTGGATTTGAAGCTAAACCTTATACATCGCATTGAATCGAAGCTAAATCTTGTGTATCGCATGGATTTGAAGCTAAGCCTTCTACTTCGCATTGATTTGAAGCTAAGTCACTTGTTTCGCATGGATTTGAATCTAAGCCTAGTCTTTCGAAATGATTTGAAGCTAAATCATGTGTTTCGTATGGATTTGAAGCTAAACCTTCTACATCGCATTGATTTGAAGATAAACCTTCTACCTCTTCTTGATTTGAAGTTAAACCTTCTACATCGCATTGATCTGCAGCTAAATCATGTGTTTCGCATGGATTTGAATCTAACTCGTTCGTTTCGCCTGCAGTTGAATCTACACCACTTATATCGCAAGTATTTGAAGCTAAATCATTTGTATCGCGTGGATTTTGAAGCTAACTCGTTCGATTAGTCTGCATTTGAAGCTATGTCACTTATACCCCAAGTGTTTGAAGCTAAATCATATGTTTCGCATGGATTTGAAGCTAAACCTTCTACATCGCATTGATTTGAAGCTAACTCGTTTGTTTCGCATGCAGTTGTAGCTAAATAATGTATATCACAAGTATTTGTAGCTAAACCATTGGTTTCGCATGGAATTGAAGCTATCTCGTTTGTTCCTCCTGCTATTGAAGCTATATCACTTATATCGCAAGTATTCGAAGCTAAATCATATGTGTCGCATGGATTTGAAGCTGAACCTACTACATCGCATTGATTTGAAGCTAAATCTTGTGTATCGCATGGATTTGAAGCTAAACCTTCTACATCGCATTGATTTGAAGCTAAATCGTGTGTTTCGCATGGATTTGAAGCTAACTCGTCTGTTTCGCATGCAGTTGTAGCTAAATAATGTATATCACAAGTATTTGTAACTAAACCATTTGTTTCGCATGGATTTGAAGCTAAGCCTTCCACTTCGCATTGATTTGAAGCTGAATCATTTGTTTCGCATGGTATTGAAGCTACCTCGATTGTTCCTCCTGCTTTTGAAGCTATATCACTTATATCGCAAGTATCTGATGCTAAATTATTTGTTTCGCATGGATTTGAAGCTATACCTTCTACATCGCATTAATTTGCAGGCTAAATCATGTGTTTCGCATTGATTTTAAACTAACTCGTTTGTTCCTCCAGCTTTTGAAGCTATATCACTTAAATCGCAAGTATTTGAAGCTAAATCATGTGTATCGCGTGGATTTGAAGCTAAACCTTCTACATCGCATTGATTTGAAGCTTAATCATGTGTCTCGCATGGATTTGAAGCTAACTCGTTTGTTTCTTCTGCATTTGAAGCTATATCACTAATATCGAGAGTATTTGAAGCTAAATCATTTGTTTCGCACAGATTTGAAGCTAAACATTCTACATCGCATTGATTTGAAGCTAAATCATGTGTTTCGCTTCGATTTGAAGCCAAATCATGTGTTTCGTCTGCATTTGAAGCTATATTACTTATATCGCAAGTATCTGAAGCTAAGTCATCTGTGTCGCATGGATTTGCAGCTAAACCATCTACATAGCATTGATTTGAAGCTTAATCAAGTGTTTTGCATGGATTTGAAGCTAACACGTTTGTTTCACATGCAGATGAAACAAAATCATGTATATCACAAGTAGTTGAAGCTGAACCATTTGATTCGCATGATTTTAAGCTTAGCCTTCTACTTCGCATTGATTTGAAGCCAAATCATTTGTTTCGCGTGTATCTGAAGGTAACTCGTTTGTTTCGCATGCAGTTGAATCTAAATCATGTATTTTACAAGTCTTTGAAAACGAACCATTAGATTCGTTAGATTCGCATGGATTGGAAGCTGAACCTACTACATCGCATTGATTTGGAGCTAAATCTTGTGTATCGCATGGATTTGAAGCTAAACCTTCTACATGGCATTGATTTGAAGATAAATCGTATGTTTCGCATGGATTTGGAGCTAACTCGTTTGTTTCGCATGCAGTTGTAGCTAAATAATGTATATCACAAGTATTTGTAGCTAAACCATTTGTTTCGCTTGGATTTGAAGCTACGCCTTCTACTTCGCATTGATTTGAAGCTAAATCATTTGTTTCGCATGGAATTGAAGCTACCTCGTTTGTTCCCCCTGCTTTTGAAGCTATATCACGTATATCGAAAGTATTTGAAGCCAAATCATATGTGTCGCATGGATTTGAAGCTGAACCTACTACATCGCATTGATTTGGAGCTAAACCTTGTGTTTAGCATGGATTTGAAGCTAAACCTTCTACATCGCATTGATTTGAAGCTAAGTCATGTGTTTCGCATAGGAATTGAAGCTACCACGTTTGTTCCTCAGCTTTTGAAGCTATATCACTTATATCGCAAGTATTTGAAGCTAAATCATATGTGTCGTATGGATTTGAAGCTAAACCTTCTACATCGCAATGATTTGAAGATAAATCGTGTGTTTCGCTTGGATTTGAAGCTAACTCGTCTGTTTCGCATGCAGTGTGTAGCTAAATAATGTATATCACAAGTATTTGTAGCTAAACCATTTGTTTCGCATGGATTTGAAGCTATGCCTTCTACTTCGCATTGATTTGAAGATAAATCGTGTGTTTCGCATGGATTTGGAGCTAACTCGTTTGTTTCGCATGCAGTTGTAGCTAAATAATGTAATCACAAGTATTTGTAGCTAATCCATTTGTTTCGCATGGATTTGAAGCTACGCCTTCTACCTCGCATTGATTTGAAGCTAAATCATTTGTTTCGCATGGAATTGAAGCTGAACCTACTACATCGCATTGATTTGGAGCTATACCTTGTGCATCGCATGGATTTGAAGCTAATTCGTTCGTTTCGCCTGTATTTGAAGCTATATTACTTATATCGCAAGTATTTGAAGCTAAATCCTGCGTTTCGCTTGGGTTTGAAGCTAAACCTTCTACATCGCATTGATTTGAAGCTAAATCGTGTGTTTCGCATGGATTTGAAGCTAACTCGTCTGTTTCGCATGCAGTTGTAGCTAAATAATGTATATCACAAGTATTTGTAGCTAAACCATTTGTTTCGCATGGATTTGAAGCTAAGCCTTCCACTTCGCATTGATTTGAAGCTGAATCATTTGTTTCGCATGGAATTGAAGCTACCTCGATTGTTCCTCCGCTTTTGAAGCTATATCACTTATATCGCAAGTATTTGAAGCTAAATCATATGTGTCGTATGGATTTGAAGCTAAACCTTCTACCTCTTATTGATTTGAAGCTTAACCTTCTACATCGCATTGATTTGATAGCTAAATCATGTGTTCCGCTTGCATATTGAAGCTAAGTCATCTACATCGTATCGATTTTTAGCTAAATCATGTCTTTCGCTTAGATTTTAAGCTAACTCGTTTGTTTCGTCTGCATTTGAGGCTATATTACTTATATCGCAAGTATCTGAAGCTAAATCATTTGTTTAGCTTGGACTTGAAGTTAAACCTTCTACATCACATTGATTTGAAGCTAAATCATGTGTTTCGCATGGATTTGAAGCTAACTCGTTTGTTTCGCATGCAGTTGTAGCTAAATCATGTCTTTCACAACTATTTGAAGATGAACCATTTGAATCGCATTGATTTGAACCCGAGCCTTCTACTTCGCACTGATTTGCAGCTAAATAATGTGTTTCGCATGGATTTGAAGCTAAACCTTCTACAAAGCCATGGATTTGAAGCTAAATCTTCCTTTGGGATGGATTTGAAGCTAAACCTTCTACATCGCATTGATTTGCAGCTGAATGATGTGTTTCGAATGGATTTGAAGCTAACTCGTTCGTTTCGCTGTATTTGAAACTAGATCACTTATATCGCAAGTATGTTAAGCTAAATCACGTGTTTCGCTTGGATTTGAAGCTAAATCTTCTACATCGCATTGATTTGAAGCTAAATCGTGTGTTTCGCATCGATTTGAAGCAAACTCGTTTGTTTCGCTCGCAGTTGTAGCTAAATAATGTATATCAAAAGTATTTGTAGCTAAACCATTTGTTTCGCATGGATTAGAAGCTATCTTTCTACATCGCATTGATTTGAAGCTAACTCGTTTGTTTCGCATGCAGTTGAAGCTATATCATGTCTTTCACAAGTATTTGAAGATGAACCATTGAATCGGATGGATTTGCACCTGAGCCTTCTACTTCGTACTAATGTGCAGCTAAATAATGTGTTTCGCATGGATTTGAAGCTAAACCTTCTACATCCCATGGATTTGAAGCTAAATCATGTGTTTGTCATGGATTTGAAGCTAAACCTTCTACATCGCATTGATTTGCAGCTGAATCATGTGTTTCGTATGGATTTGAAGCTAACTCGTTCGTTTCGCCTGCATTTGAAGCTATATCACTTATATTTGCAAGTATTTGATGCTAAATCATTCGTTTCGCATGGATTTGAAGCTGAGCCTTCTACTTCGCATTGATTTGAAGCTAAATCATCTCTTTCGCTTGACTTGAAGCTAAACCTTCTACATCGCTTTGATTTGAATCTAAATCGTGTGTTTCGCATGGATTTGAAGCTAACGCGTTTGTTTCGCATGCAGTTGTAACTAAATAATGTATATCACAAGTATTTGTAGCTAAACCATATGTTCCGCATGATTTGAAGCTAAACTTTCTACATCGCATTGATTTGAAGCTAACTCGTTTGTATCGCATGCAGTTGAAGCTAAATCATGTCTTTCACAAGTATTTGAAGATGAACCATTTGAATCGCATGGATTTGAACCTGAGCCTTCTACTTCGCACTGATCTGCAGCTAAATAATGTGTTCGCATGGATTTGAATCTAAACCTTCTACATCCCATGGATTTGAAGGTAAATCATGTGTTTGGCATGGATTTGAAGCTAATCCTTCTACATCGCATTGATTTGAAGCTAAATCATGTGTTTGGCATGGATTTGAAGCTAAACCTTCTACATCGCATTGATTTGCAGCTGAATCATGTGTTTCGCATGGATTTGAAGCTAACTCGTTCGTTTTGCCTGTATTTGAAGCTATATCACTTATATCGCAAGTATTTGGAGGCTAAATCATGTGTTTCGCGTGGATTTGGAGCTAACTCGTTTGTTTCGCATGCAGTTGTAGCTAATAATGTATATCACAAGTATTTGTAGCTAAACCATTTGTTTCGCATGGATTTGAAGCTAAGCCTTCTACTTCGCATTGATTTGAAGCTAAATCATTTGTTTCGCATGGAATTGAAGAAACCTCGTTTGTTGCTCCAGCTTTTGAAGCTATATCACTTATATCGCAAGTATTTGAAGCTAAAACATATGCGTCGCATGGATTAGAGGCTGAACCTTCTACATCGCATTGATTTGAAGCTAAATCTTGTGTATCCCATGGATTTGAAGCTAAACCCTCTACATCGCATTGATTTGCAGGTAAATCATGTGTTTCGCCTGGATTTGAAGCTAACTCGTTCGTTTCGCCTGCAGTTAAATCTAAATAACGTATATCACAAGTATTTGAAGCTAAACAATTTGTTTCGCATGGATTTGAAGCTGAACCTTCTACATCGCATTGATTTGAAGCTAAACCTTGTGTATCGCATGGATTTGAAGCTAAACCTTCTACATCGCATTGATTTGAAGCTAAATCATGTGTTTCGCATGAGTTGCAGCTAAGCCTTCTACTTCGCATTGAATTGAAGCTAAACAATTTGTTTCGCATGGATTTGAAGCTGGACCTTCTACATCGCATTGATTTGAAGCTAAACCTTGTGTATCGCATGGATTTGAAGCTAAACCTTCTACATCGCATTGATTTGAAGCTAAATCATGTGTTTCGCGTGGATTTGAAGCTAACTCGTTTGTTTCGCATGCAGTTGTAGCTAATAATGTATATCACAAGTATTTGTAGCTAAACCATTTGTTTCGCATGGATTTGAAGCTAAGCCTTCTCCATCGCATTGATATTGAAGCTAACTCGTTTGTTTCGCATGCAGTTGTAGCTAAATAATGTATATCACAAGTATTTGTAGCTAAACATTGGTTTCGCATGATTTGAAGCTAAGCCTTCTACTTCGCATTGATTTGATGCTAAATCATTTGTTTCGCATGGAATTGAAGCTATCTCGTTTGTTCCTCCTGCTTTTGAAGCTATATCACTTATATCGCAAGTATTTGAAGCTAAATCATATGTGTCGGATGGATTTGAGGCTGAACCTACAAATCGCATTGATTTGAAGCTAAATCTTGTGTATCGCATGGATTTGAAGCTAACTCGTTTGTTTCGCATGCAGTTGTAACTAAATAATGTATATCACAAGTATTTGTAGCTAAACCATTTGTTTCGCATGGATTTGAAGCTATGCCTTCTACTTCGCATTGATTTGAAGCTAAATCATTTGTTTCGCATGGAATTAAATCTAAGCCTTGTCCTTCGAATTGATTTGAAGCTAAATCATGTGTTTCGTATGGATTTGAAGCTAAATCTTCTACATCGCATTGATTTGAAGCTAAATCATGTGTTTGGCATGGATTTGAAGCTAACTCGTTTGTTTCGCATGCAGTTGTAGCTAAATAATGTATATCACAAGTATTTGTAGCTAAACCATTTGTTTCGCATGGATTTGAAGCTATGCCTTCTACTTCGCATTGATTGAAAGCTGAATCATTTGTTTCGCATGGATTTGAATCTAAGCCTTGTCCTTCGAATTGATTTGAAGCTAATCATGTGATTCGTATGGATTTGAAGCTAAATCTTCTACTTCGCATTGATTGAAGCTAAATCATGTGTTTCGCATGGATTTGAAGCTAACTCGTTTGTTTCGCATGCAGTTGTAGCTAAATAATGTATATCACAAGTATTTGTAGCTAAACCATTTGTTTCGCATGGATTGAAGCTATGCCTTCTACTTCGCATTGATTTGAAGCTAAATCATTTGTTTCGCATGGATTTTAATCTAAGCCTTGTCCTTCGAATTGATTTGAAGCTAAATCATGTGTTTCGTATGGATTTGAAGCTAAACCTTCTACGTCGCATTGATTTGAAGCTAAACCTTCTACATTCTATTGATTTGAAGCTAAACCTTCTACCTCTTATTGATTTGAAGCTTAACCTTCTACATCGCATTGATTTGAAGCTAAATCATGTGTTTCGCTTGCATTTGAAGCTAAGTCATCTACATCGCATCGATTTTTAGCTAAATCATGTCTTTCGCTTAGATTTTAAGCTAACACGTTTTTTTCGTCTGCATTTGAGGCTATATCACTTATATCGCAAGAATCTGAAGCTAAATCATTTGTTTAGCTTGGACTTGAAGCTAAACCTTCTACATCACATTGATTTGAATCTAAATCATGTGTTTCGCATGGATTTGAAGCTATCTCGTTTGATCCTCCAGCTTTTGAAGCCATATCACTTATATCGCAAGTATTTGAAGCTAAATCATATGTGTCGCATGGATTTGAAGCTGAACCTACTACATCGCATTGATTTGATGCTAAGTCATGTGTTTCGCATGGACTTGTTGCTAAACCTTCTACATCACATTGATTTGAAGCTAAATCATGTGTTTCGCATGGATTTGAAGCTAACTCGTTTGTTTCGCATGCAGTTGTAGCTAAATAATGTATATCACAAGTATTTGTAGCTAAACCATTTGTTTCGCATGGATTTGAAGCTAAACCTTCTACATCCCATGGAATTGAAGCTAAATCATGTGTTTGGCATGGATTTGAAGCTAAACCTTCTACATCGTATTGATTTGCAGCTGAATCATGTGTTTCGCATGGATTTGAAGCTAGCTCGTTGGATTCACCTGTATTTGAAGCTATATCACTTACATCGTAAGTATTTGAAGCTAAATCATGTGTTTCGTTTGGATTTGAAGCTAAACCTTCTACATCACATTGATTTGAAGCTAAATCGTGTGTTTCGCATGGATGAGTAGCTAACTCGTCTGTTTCGCATGCAGTTGTAGCTAAATAATGTATATCACAAGTATTTGTAGCTAAACCATTTGTTTCGCATGGATACGAAGCTAAGCCTTCTACTTCGCATTGATTTGAAGCTAAATCATGTGTATCGCATGGATTTTGAAGCTAACTCGTTTGTTTCGCATGCAGTTGTAGCTAAATAATGTCTATCACAAGTATTTGTAGCTAAACCATTTGTTTCGTATGGATTTGAATCTAAGCCTTCTACTTCGCATTCATTTGAAGCTTAATCGTGTGTTTCGCATGGATTAGAAGCTAACTCGTTCGTTGCGCATGCAGTTAAATCTAAATAACGTATATCACAAGTATTTGAAGCTAAACCATTTGTTTCGCATGGATTTGAAGCTAAGCCTTCTTCTTCGCATTAATTTTAAGCTAAATCACTTGTTTTGCTTGGATTTGAAGCTAAACATTCCACATCGCATTGATTTGAAGCTGAATCATGTGTTTCGCATGGATTTGAAGCTAACTCGTTTGTTTCGCATGCAGTTGAAGCTAAATCATGTATTTCACAAGTATTTGAAGCCGAACCATTAGATTCGCATGGATTTGATGCTTAGCCTTCTACTTCGAATTGATTTGAAGCTAAATCGTGTGTTTCGAATGGAATTGAAGCTACCGTGTTTGTTCCTCCAGCTTTTGAAGCTATATCACTTATATCGCAAGTAGTTGAAACTAAATCATATGTGTCGCATGGATTTGAAGCTGAACCTTCTACATGGCATTGATTTGAAGATAAATCGTGTGTTTCGCATGGATTTGAAGCTAACTCGTTTGTTTCGCATGCAGTTGTAGCTAAATAATGTATATCACAAGTATTTGTAGCTAAACGATTTGTTTCGCATGGATTTGAAGCTACGCCTTCTACTTCGCATTGATTTGAAGCTAAATCATTTGTTTCGCATGGATTTGAAGCTACCTCGTTTGTTCCTCCTGCTTTTGAAGCTATATCACTTATATCGCAAGTAATTGAATCGAAATCATATGTGTCGCATGGATTTGAAGCTAAGCCTTCTACTTCGCATTGATTTGAAGCTAAATCATTTGTTTCGCATGGATTTGAATCTAAGCCTAGTCCTTCGAAATGATTTGAAGCTAAATCATGTGTTTCGTATGGATTTGAAGCTAAACCTTCTACATCGCATTGATTTGAAGCTAAACCTTCTACCTCTTATTGATTTGAAGTTAAACCTTCTACATCGCATTGATCTGCAGCTAAATCATGTGTTTCGCATGGATTTGAAGCTAAATCATGTGTTTCCCATGAATTTGAACCTAGATCATGTTGTTCGCATGCATTTTTAGCTTACTCATGTTCTTTGCATGGATTTGACGCTAACTCGTTTGTGTCGCCGCCATTTGCAGCTATTTCATTTATATTGCAAGTATTTGAAGCGAATCCATTTGTTTCGCATGGATTTGACGCCAAGCCTTCTACTTCGCATTGATTTGAAGCTAAATCATGTGTTTCGCATGGACTTGAAGCTAACTCGTTTTGTTTCGCATGCAGCTGAAGCTGTATCACCTATATCCGAAGTGTTTGAAGTTCAATCGTTTGTTTAGCATGGATTTGAAGTTAATCCTTCTAATCACATTGATTTGAAGATACATCATGTGATTCGCTTGGATTTGAAGCTAACTCGTTTGTTTCGTCTGCATTTGAAGCTATATCACTTATATCGCAAGTAGTTGAAACTAAATCATATGTGTCGCATGGATTTGAAGCTGAACCTTCTACATCGCATTGATTTGAAGCTAATCTTGTGTATCGCATGGATTTGAAGCTAAACATTCTACATTGCATTGATTGAAGCTTAATGATGTGTTTTGCATCGATTCGAAGCTAACTCGTTTGTTTTCCCCTGCATTTGAAACTATATCACTTATGTCGCATGTATCTGAACCTAAATCATGTGTTTGGCATTAATTTGAAGCTAAATCATGTGTTTCGCATGCATTTGAATCTAAGCCTTGTACTTCGAGTTGATTTGAAGCTAAATCATTTGTTTCGCACGGAATTGAAGCTGAACCTGCATCGCATTGATTTGAAGCTAAATCTTGTGTATCGCATGGATTTGAAGCTAAACCTTCTACATCACATTGATTTGAAGCTAAATCATGTGTTTCGCATGGATTTGAAGCTAACTGGTTTGTTTCGCATGCAGTTGCAACTAAATCATGTCTTTCAGAAGCATTTGAAGATGAACCATTTGAATCGCATTGATTTGAACCCGAGCCTTCTACTTCGCACTGATTTGCAGCTAAATAATGTGTTTCGCATGGATTTGAAGCTGAACCTTCTACAAACCCATGGATTTGAAGCTAAATCATGTAATTGGCATGGATTTGAAGCTAAACCTTCTACATCGCATTGATTTGCAGCTGAATCATGTGTTTCGCATGGATTTGAAGCTAACTCGTTCGTTTCGCCTGTATTTGAAACTAGATCACTTATATCGCAAGTATTTTAAGCTAAATCATGTGTTTTCGCTTGGATTTGAAGTTAAATCTTCTACATCGCATTGATTTGAAGCTAAATCGTGTGTTTCGTTATCGATTTGAAGCTAACTCGTTTGTTTCGCATGCAGTTGTAGCTAAATAATGTATATCACAAGTATTTGTAGCTAAACCATTTGTTTCGCATGGATTTGAAGCTAAACTTTCTACATCGCATTGATTTGAAGCTAACTCGTTTGTTTCGCAAGCATTTGAAGCTAAATCATGTCTTTCACAAGTATTTGAAGATGAACCATTTGAATCGCATGGATTTAAACCTGAGCCTTCTACTTCACACTGATGTGCTGCTAAATAATGTGTTTCGCATGTATTTGAAGCTAAACCATCTACATCCCATGGATTTGAAGATAAATCATGTGTTTGCATGGATTTGAAGATAAATCATGTGTTTGGCATGGATTTGAAGCTAAACCTTCTACCATCGCATTGATTTGCAGCTGAATCATGTGTTTCGCCTGGATTGAAGCTAACTCGTTCGTTTCGCCTGTATTTGAAACTATATCACTTATATCGCAAGTATTTGAAGCTAAACAATTTGTTTCGCATGGATTTGAAGCTGAACCTTCTACATCGCATTGATTTGAAGCTAAACCTTGTGTATCGCATGGATTTGAAGCTAAACCTTCTACATCGCATTGATTTGAAGCTAAATCATGTGTTTCGCATGGAGTTGCAGCTAAGCCTTCTACTTCGCATTGAATTGAAGCTAAACAATTTGTTTCGCATGGATTTGAAGCTGGACCTTCTACATCGCA
This sequence comes from Megalopta genalis, assembly GCF_051020955.1. NCBI lineage: Eukaryota > Metazoa > Arthropoda > Insecta > Hymenoptera > Halictidae > Megalopta > Megalopta genalis. The sequence continues at coordinate 7,721 of NW_027477829.1, read as the reverse complement.
TTGATTTGAAGCTAAACCTTGTGTATCGCATGGATTTGAAGCTAAACCTTCTACATCGCATTGATTTGAAGCTAAATCATGTGTTTCGCGTGGATTTGAAGCTAACTCGTTTGTTTCGCATGCAGTTGTAGCTAATAATGTATATCACAAGTATTTGTAGCTAAACCATTTGTTTCGCATGGATTTGAAGCTAAGCCTTCTCCATCGCATTGATTTGAAGCTAACTCGTTTGTTTCGCATGCAGTTGTAGCTAAATAATGTATATCACAAGTATTTGTAGCTAAACCATTGGTTTCGCATGGATTTGAAGCTAAGCCTTCTACTTCGCATTGATTTGATGCTAAATCATTTGTTTCGCATGGAATTGAAGCTATCTCGTTTGTTCCTCCTGCTTTTGAAGCTATATCACTTATATCGCTAGTATTTGAAGCTAAATCATATGTGTCGGATGGATTTGAGGCTGAACCTACTAAATCGCATCGATTTTTAGCTAAATCATGTCTTTCGCTTAGATTTTAAGCTAACACGTTTTTTTCGTCTGCATTTGAGGCTATATCACTTATATCGCAAGAATCTGAAGCTAAATCATTTGTTTAGCTTGGACTTGAAGCTAAACCTTCTACATCACATTGATTTGAATCTAAATCATGTGTTTCGCATGGATTTGAAGCTATCTCGTTTGATCCTCCAGCTTTTGAAGCCATATCACTTATATCGCAAGTATTTGAAGCTAAATCATATGTGTCGCATGGATTTGAAGCTGAACCTACTACATCGCATTGATTTGATGCTAAGTCATGTGTTTCGCATGGACTTGTTGCTAAACCTTCTACATCACATTGATTTGAAGCTAAATCATGTGTTTCGCATGGATTTGAAGCTAACTCGTTTGTTTCGCATGCAGTTGTAGCTAAATAATGTATATCACAAGTATTTGTAGCTAAACCATTTGTTTCGCATGGATTTGAAGCTAAACCTTCTACATCCCATGGAATTGAAGCTAAATCATGTGTTTGGCATGGATTTGAAGCTAAACCTTCTACATCGTATTGATTTGCAGCTGAATCATGTGTTTCGCATGGATTTGAAGCTAGCTCGTTGGATTCACCTGTATTTGAAGCTATATCACTTACATCGTAAGTATTTGAAGCTAAATCATGTGTTTCGTTTGGATTTGAAGCTAAACCTTCTACATCACATTGATTTGAAGCTAAATCGTGTGTTTCGCATGGATGAGTAGCTAACTCGTCTGTTTCGCATGCAGTTGTAGCTAAATAATGTATATCACAAGTATTTGTAGCTAAACCATTTGTTTCGCATGGATACGAAGCTAAGCCTTCTACTTCGCATTGATTTGAAGCTAAATCATGTGTATCGCATGGATTTTGAAGCTAACTCGTTTGTTTCGCATGCAGTTGTAGCTAAATAATGTCTATCACAAGTATTTGTAGCTAAACCATTTGTTTCGTATGGATTTGAATCTAAGCCTTCTACTTCGCATTCATTGAAGCTTAATCGTGTGTTTCGCATGGATTAGAAGCTAACTCGTTCGTTGCGCATGCAGTTAAATCTAAATAACGTATATCACAAGTATTTGAAGCTAAACCATTTGTTTCGCATGGATTTGAAGCTAAGCCTTCTTCTTCGCATTAATTTTAAGCTAAATCACTTGTTTTGCTTGGATTTGAAGCTAAACATTCCACATCGCATTGATTTGAAGCTGAATCATGTGTTTCGCATGGATTTGAAGCTAACTCGTTTGTTTCGCATGCAGTTGAAGCTAAATCATGTATTTCACAAGTATTTGAAGCCGAACCATTAGATTCGCATGGATTTGATGCTTAGCCTTCTACTTCGAATTGATTTGAAGCTAAATCGTGTGTTTCGAATGGAATTGAAGCTACCGTGTTTGTTCCTCCAGCTTTTGAAGCTATATCACTTATATCGCAAGTAGTTGAAACTAAATCATATGTGTCGCATGGATTTGAAGCTGAACCTTCTACATGGCATTGATTTGAAGATAAATCGTGTGTTTCGCATGGATTTGAAGCTAACTCGTTTGTTTCGCATGCAGTTGTAGCTAAATAATGTATATCACAAGTATTTGTAGCTAAACGATTTGTTTCGCATGGATTTGAAGCTACGCCTTCTACTTCGCATTGATTTGAAGCTAAATCATTTGTTTCGCATGGATTTGAAGCTACCTCGTTTGTTCCTCCTGCTTTTGAAGCTATATCACTTATATCGCAAGTAATTGAATCGAAATCATATGTGTCGCATGGATTTGAAGCTAAGCCTTCTACTTCGCATTGATTTGAAGCTAAATCATTTGTTTCGCATGGATTTGAATCTAAGCCTAGTCCTTCGAAATGATTTGAAGCTAAATCATGTGTTTCGTATGGATTTGAAGCTAAACCTTCTACATCGCATTGATTTGAAGCTAAACCTTCTACCTCTTATTGATTTGAAGTTAAACCTTCTACATCGCATTGATCTGCAGCTAAATCATGTGTTTCGCATGGATTTGAAGCTAAATCATGTGTTTCCCATGAATTTGAACCTAGATCATGTTGTTCGCATGCATTTTTAGCTTACTCATGTTCTTTGCATGGATTTGACGCTAACTCGTTTGTGTCGCCGCCATTTGCAGCTATTTCATTTATATTGCAAGTATTTGAAGCGAATCCATTTGTTTCGCATGGATTTGACGCCAAGCCTTCTACTTCGCATTGATTTGAAGCTAAATCATGTGTTTCGCATGGACTTGAAGCTAACTCGTTTGTTTCGCATGCAGCTGAAGCTGTATCACCTATATCCGAAGTGTTTGAAGTTCAATCGTTTGTTTAGCATGGATTTGAAGTTAATCCTTCTAAATCACATTGATTTGAAGATACATCATGTGATTCGCTTGGATTTGAAGCTAACTCGTTTGTTTCGTCTGCATTTGAAGCTATATCACTTATATCGCAAGTAGTTGAAACTAAATCATATGTGTCGCATGGATTTGAAGCTGAACCTTCTACATCGCATTGATTTGAAGCTAAATCTTGTGTATCGCATGGATTTGAAGCTAAACATTCTACATTGCATTGATTTGAAGCTTAATGATGTGTTTTGCATCGATTCGAAGCTAACTCGTTTGTTTCCCCTGCATTTGAAACTATATCACTTATGTCGCATGTATCTGAACCTAAATCATGTGTTTGGCATTAATTTGAAGCTAAATCATGTGTTTCGCATGCATTTGAATCTAAGCCTTGTACTTCGAGTTGATTTGAAGCTAAATCATTTGTTTCGCACGAATTGAAGCTGAACCTGCATCGCATTGATTTGAAGCTAAATCTTGTGTATCGCATGGATTTGAAGCTAAACCTTCTACATCACATTGATTTGAAGCTAAATCATGTGTTTCGCATGGATTTGAAGCTAACTGGTTTGTTTCGCATGCAGTTGCAACTAAATCATGTCTTTCAGAAGCATTTGAAGATGAACCATTTGAATCGCATTGATTTGAACCCGAGCCTTCTACTTCGCACTGATTTGCAGCTAAATAATGTGTTTCGCATGGATTTGAAGCTGAACCTTCTACAAACCCCATGGATTTGAAGCTAAATCATGTAATTGGCATGGATTTGAAGCTAAACCTTCTACATCGCATTGATTTGCAGCTGAATCATGTGTTTCGCATGGATTTGAAGCTAACTCGTTCGTTTCGCCTGTATTTGAAACTAGATCACTTATATCGCAAGTATTTTAAGCTAAATCATGTGTTTCGCTTGGATTTGAAGTTAAATCTTCTACATCGCATTGATTTGAAGCTAAATCGTGTGTTTCGTATCGATTTGAAGCTAACTCGTTTGTTTCGCATGCAGTTGTAGCTAAATAATGTATATCACAAGTATTTGTAGCTAAACCATTTGTTTCGCATGGATTTGAAGCTAAACTTTCTACATCGCATTGATTTGAAGCTAACTCGTTTGTTTCGCAAGCATTTGAAGCTAAATCATGTCTTTCACAAGTATTTGAAGATGAACCATTTGAATCGCATGGATTTAAACTGAGCCTTCTACTTCACACTGATGTGCTGCTAAATAATGTGTTTCGCATGTATTTGAAGCTAAACCATCTACATCCCATGGATTTGAAGATAAATCATGTGTTTGGCATGGATTTGAAGATAAATCATGTGTTTGGCATGGATTTGAAGCTAAACCTTCTACATCGCATTGATTTGCAGCTGAATCATGTGTTTCGCATGGATTTGAAGCTAACTCGTCGTTTCGCCTGTATTTGAAACTATATCACTTATATCGCAAGTATTTGGAGCTAAATCATGTGTTTCGCTTGGATTTCAAGCTAAACCTTATACATCGCATTGATTTGAAGCTAAATCTTGTGTATCGCATGGATTTGCAGCTAAACCTTCTACATCGCATTGATTTGAAGCTAACTCGTTTGTTTCGCTTGCAGTTGTAGCTAAATAATGTATATCACAAGTATTTGTAGCTAAACCATTTGTTTCGCATCGATTTGAAGCTAAACCTTCTACATCGCATTGATTTGCAGCTGAATCATGTGTTTCGCATGGATTGGAAGCTAACTCGTTCGTTTCGCAAGTATTTGAAGCTAAATCATGTGTTTCGCTTGGATTTGAAGCTAAACCTTCTACATCGCATTGATTTGAAGCTGAATCATTTGTGTCGCATGGAAATGAAGCTACCTCGTTTGTTCCTCCTGCTTTTGAAGCTATATCACTTATATCGCAAGTATATGTAGCTAAACCAATTGTTTCGCATGGATTTGAAGCAATGCCTTCTACTTCGCATTGATTTGAAGCTAAATCTAATGTATCGCATGGATTTGAACCTAACTCATGTGTTTCGCATGCATTTGAAGCTTAATCATGTGTTTTGCATGGATTTGAAGCTAAGCCATCTACTTTCCATGGATTGGAAGCTAAATCACGTGTTCTGCATGGATTTGAAGCTGAACCATTTGATTCGCATGGATTTGGAGCTAAGCCTTCTACTTCGCACTGATTTGAAGCTAAATCATGTGTTTCGAATGGATTTGAAGCTGAGCCTTCTACATCGCAGTGATTTGAAGCTGAATCTAGTGTATCGCATGGATTTGAAGCTAGCTCGTTTGTTTCGTCTGCATTTGAAGGTATATCACTTTTATCGCAAGTGTCTGAAGCTAAATCATTTGTTTTCGCTTGGATTTGAAGCTAAGACTTCTACTTCACATTGATTATAAGCTAAATCATTTGTTTGGCATGGATTTGGAGCTATCTCGTTTGTTTCGCATGCAGTTGAAGCTAAATCATGCATTTCACAAGTATTTGAAGCCGAGACATTAGATTCGCATGGATTTGATGCTGAGCCTTCTACATCGCACTGATTTGAAGCTAAATCATGTGTCTCGCTTGGATTTCAATCTAAGCCTTCTACTTCGAATTGATTTGAAGCTAAATCATGTATTTCGCATGGATTTGTAGCTAACTCGTTTGTTTCGTCTGCATTTGAAGCTGTATCCCTTATATTCGCAAGTATTTGAAGCTAAATCACTTGTTTCGCTTGCATTTGAAGCTAAGCCATCTACATCGCATCGATTTTTAGCTAAATCATGTCTTTCGCTTAGATTTTAAGCTAACTCCTTGTTTCGTCTGCATTTGAGGCTATATCACTTATATCGCAAGTATCTGAAGCTAAATCGTTTGTTTAGCTTGGATTTGAAGCTAAACCTTCTACATAGCATTGATTTGAAGCTTAATCATGTGTTTTACATAGTTTTGAAGCTAACTCGTTCGTGTCTCCTGCATTTGAAGCTTTATCACTTATATCGCAAGTATCTGATGCTAAATTATTTGTTTCGAATGGATTTGAAGCTATACCTTCTACATCGTATTGATTTGCAGGGTAAATCATGTGTTTCGCATTGATTTAAGCTAACTCGTTTGTTCCTCCAGCTTTTGAAGCTATATCACTTATATCGCAAGTATTTCAAGCTAAATCATATGTGTCGTATGGATTTGAAGCTAAACCTTCAACATCGCATTGATTTGCAGCTGAATCATGTGTTTCGAATAGATTTGAAGCTAACTCGTTCGATTCGCCTGTATTTGAAGCTATATCACTTATATCGCAAGCATTTGAAGCTAAATCATGTGTTTCGCTTGGATTTGAAGCTAAGCCTTCTACTTCGCATTGATTTGAAGCTGAATCATGTGTTTCTCTTGGATTTGAAGCTAAATCATGTATTTCGCATGGATATGATGCTAACTCGTTTGTGTTGCCAGCATTTGAAGCTATATCAATTATATCGCAAGTATTTGATGCTCAATCAGTTGTGTCGCATGGATTTGAAGCTAAGCCTTCTACTTCGCATTGATATGAAGCTAAATCATGTGTTTCGCATGGATTTGAAGCTAACTCGTTTGTTTCGTCTGCATTTGAAGGTATATCTCTTATATCGCAAGTATTTGTAGCTAAACCAATTGTTTCGCATGGATTTGAAGCTAAACCTTCTACATCGCATTGATTTGAAGCTGAATCATTTGTGTCGCATGGAAATGAAGCTACCTCGTTTGTTCCTCCTGCTTTTGAAGCTATATCACATATATCGCAAGTATTTGAAGCTAATCTATTTGATTCGCATGGATTTGAAGCTAAGCCTTCTACTTTGCATTAATTGGAAGTTAAATCACGTGTTTTGCATGGATTTGAAGCAAACCTTCCACATCGCATTGATTTGAAGCTAAATCATGTGTTTCGCATGGATTTGAAGCTAACTCGTTTGTTTCGCATGCAGTTGCAGCTAAATCATGTCTTTCGCAAGTATTTGAAGATGAACCATTTGAATCGCATTGATTTGAAGCCGAGCCTTCTACTTCGCACTGATTTGCAGCTAAATAATGTGTTTAGCATGGATTTGAAGCTAAACCTTCTATATCCCATGGATTTGAAGCTAAATCATGTGTTTGGCATCGATTTGAAGCTAAACCTTCTACATCGCATTGATTTGCAGCTGAATCATGTGTTTCGCATGGATTGGAAGCTAACTCGTTCGTTTCGCAAGTATTTGAAGCTAAATCATGTGTTTCGCTTGGATTTGAAGCTAAACCTTCTACATCGCATTGATTTGAAGCTGAATCATTTGTGTCGCATGAAATGAAGCTACCTCGTTTGTTCCTCCTGCTTTTGAAGCTATATCACTTATATCGCAAGTATTTCAAGCTAAATCATATGTGTCGTATGGATTTGAAGCTAAACCTTCAACATCGCATTGATTTGCAGCTGAATCATGTGTTTCGAATAGATTTGAAGATAACTCGTTCGATTCGCCTGTATTTGAAGCTATATCACTTATATCGCAAGCATTTGAAGCTAAATCATGTGTTTCGCATGGATTTGAAGCTAAGCCTTCTACTTCGCATTGATTTGAAGGTTAATCATTTGTTTCGCATGGTTTTGAAGCTAAGACATCTAGTTCGCATTGATCTGAAGCTAAATCATGAGTTTCGCATTGATTTGAAGCTAAATCATGTGTATCGCATGGATTTTGAAGCTAACTCGTTTGATTCGTCTGCATTTGAAGCTATATTACTTATATCGCAAGAATTTGAAGCTAAATCATATGTTTCGCATGGATTTGAATCTAATTCGTTTGTTACCCCTGCAGTTGAATCTATATCACTTATATCGCAAGTATCTGATGCTAAA